>NC_080670.1:199926579-199991545 GCF_030247195.1 Topomyia yanbarensis
TTAACCTAGTACGTCATGATTTTTTATTCTAATTGAACCATAACCTCAATGCTATCAAGAGAAAATAACCTGGTATTTTTGTCTAATGAGATCGTCTCAAAGCAAACCTAGCCAAAATTCTCTAAGAATACAATAAGTACCCGGTAATTAGATGAATTAATTAGAAGTTTTACCGCCCCGACGTGCTTTTATTTTGCGCGATGCTGACGACATAATAAAACCGAAGGTAATCCCAGGCAGGTCAACAAGAAGCACGCATTAACGGAGGAGACACGCACCATAATTTGGCAGCAAAACTATGTTGGCCGTCGAATTACATTTGCATTGCGCCGTCTCGGCGGAAGATTTTGGATGGAACAGCCCGTGATCACGTTTTTTTTCTTCTTTTGGCTGCCCTTGAAACCAATTCGTGAATATGTTTTGCCATTGTAACTATTCGATACCCATTTGATTAGCCCTTCTCAAATGGCCTTATTGCATGAACATGGCACTACGTTTTCGCTTCTGCAGCATGTATAGACTAAAATCTAAACTGCGAACGTGTTGCTATTTATCAATTCATCATCCGGGTTCCATGGCAATAAATTGCACTAGTGTCGATTTGCGATCTGATTAAGTTCCATGTGTCGTTTCATTCCATTATTCATCGGAGGAACTGCATCAAGTATGGTAGGGAAAATTGCTCTGCATTTGATTCTGTTTCTATTCGGCTGTTTCGATTTTGGAACCACGATCGTCACAATCGATAACTTTGCCCTCAACAAGGAATGCGACGCAAACACCCCGATGGTCGTTCCTAATTTCAAGGTTAGTTCACCAAAAAAATCCGCATTTTAAACCCAGCTAATTGGGATCCTTTTCCAACAGGCCAACTGGTTCAAGGCAACCGAATACTGCCACTACCTGAACCGGGATCTGGTCGTGATGACATCGGCCGAGAAGCAGGAGATCACCGGTAAGGTTTTGGAGGGTACGGACAAATTCGGGGATAATTCTTTCTGGATCGGTGGAAGCGATCTGGCTGAACTGGGGAACTTTCATTGGCACTCGACGGGTAGGCGGTTCATGTGGTACAACTGGAACGAGCTGCTGCCAATTCCTGTGGCAACGGATGGTCGGCAGGACTACCGGTGTGTGCTGCTAAGCAATCAGTCCGAAGCGGGCGGGTTCAAGTGGTCGCTGGTTAACTGCTGGGATGAGTACTACTTTGTGTGCGAGACGGCGATTTATTCTTAGATGGAATGTCTTACATCTAAATTGCAGTCAGATTTTTGTTGAATTTAAAATAGTAAAGGTTTTTCTGAACATAAATATGAATTTCCGCCATACCGTCTGGACTTCTCACGCTCATTTATTATTTTTATCAGCACTATTATGCCGCATTTGCTCGATCCCGAAACTGAATCAAGTTGCAACCCCAATCATTATCAGTCCATACATTTTGATAGTTGTTCGGATTAGAATCAGATTCAATCTCCTTTCAATCAAAAACAGCATAAATATCAGCAACTCTTAGATCAGAATTCTGAAAAAATCAGAAATGTTCTCATCATGGTAAAATAAACCAGAGATTTTAATCAGAGGAAAGATTCCCAGACAAACGAAAAATTGGAGACCCAGTTTTGTTTTGAGCATTCAATGATTGGATTTTTCCTAACCCTTTTTCTAATGAACGGAAAGTTACAGCGGGTAGCCTATAGAACAACGATCCAGTGACCAGTCATATGTGGTTTTCGTTTGAGGCGAAACTGAGTCAGTTCCTAACCCCAACTGCTGTCAAAATGTATGAACTGACAGCGGTTGGGGTTAGAACCCGACTCAGTTTCAGGTTCAAGCGAAATCGCCAATAGAGAATAGGGACAGAGAGGCTAAGTGAAAATCAGTCAAAACGGCAACACTACCTTTATGATGATTTCAACACTACACGGAAACAAAAAACTACCTAAAATTGAGTTCCTTTGACTCAATCTCGTGGTATCGTGGGGGAACTTAAAATTAGGTAAACCGTGTTGAAGGTAGTTTCCATTTAACCACGGCAAAAATTACAACTCATTGATAGGTTTTTTATACTCAAATTTAAGTTGAATTTACCTAATTTTGAGTTCACCCCAAACAACTCAAAAGTAACTTCCCCCACGGAAGATCTCGACTGAGTCGAACCTCTCGTTTTGTTTTTGACAACACTAATAAGTGCGAAAGCGACGCACAACTCAAAAGTAAGTTAAAAGAACTTTTCTGCAGGTTGTTTTATTTAACCGTGTAGCATTTTGGAAACATCTTCCACAGGCAGCACTTTAAGGCTGGATGTTGTTGGCTCGAATCAAAACTTGTCGAAAGTAAACAAAAGGTTTGTTCCAGTACACGGAAGTCACTCCGGAGTAAACAGGAGCAAAAAATCTTTGCTCCATTTTACTCCGGTTTGCTACCAGAAGAAGAAAAAAGAGAAGAAGAGAGTACAGGAACGATTTTCTCCGGAGTACTTCCAGTTTCTCCTGGTACTGGAACAGACCTAAAGTTCATTTCATATCGTCAATCTGGCGCCCAGGTGGTGAAATCGTTCGGGGTGCTGGAGCGTTGCCAGAAAATTTTAATTTCCTATTAAATTTTACTATACTTCCCAGTTAAGCTCAGCCGGAATGCTAGCTGGTTCTAATTCGTATTCCGGCTCCGGTGACACAACCGATTCTAGTTAGAATGTTAGAAGGGGTACCATTTCGATGCAGCTTAGCCGCAAAACCGAGGCCTAGGAACCGAAGCGGCGCAAAGCCGCTGAGGATCCGCCGGACGAGGTGGCCACCGACCCGCCGTCGGAAGCAAGCGAACCTGTGATCCACTCGTTTGCCCGGCTTATTCAAACATAGGGGTTATCTCTAGTTTAGCTTCAACTGAGCGGTAGCGAAGTCGGACAGCACGCGCAAAAGCGATGTGGCACAGGCACATTGGGTGGTGGACACAAAATAAAATTGGCAACGCTAGCAAAATGTAAACACAAATGAACACGCCGGATGAACCTATCGTCAATTGACATTTCGACGAGTTTTGATTCGAGCCAATAATATTGAATGCTTTACGCTGACGTCACAAATGAACTGAGTGTTCATTTTTGACAGTTCGCTTGTACTGTTTACATGGACTTAGAAAATTTCTTTGCAATTTTCTTTGAGCGAATCTAGTCGTCGACAAATTTTTCTAAGTCCATGTAAACAGTACAAGCGAACTGTCAAGTAAGGTAAGGTTAACTGTGCCAGTAAAGAACTTAATAGGCCCGGGTTACACTAGTTAACAAATTAACCATTTATATCAGCTTTTTTCAGGGTTCCACAACGAATTAAAGAAATTTTTTTGTATGTTTTGCGCTACTGATAGTAACAGTTAAAATTTGAATTGCATTCGATAGCAAAATCTGCAGCAAAATTATACTGAACTCGACGAATCAAATTTAATAATGTGTAAATTTACTGATTGGAAAAGATACAAGTAGAATTTTATATTTTAATATGATTCTCCAATGAATAGTCTTTTTTACATAATTGCTTTCGCTTAACTCACCACTTCGATTCGTTTTCCTCGTTGGATACCACCAAAAAGCCACATATGATTTTGATGAGATATCTGTTTCCAAATTTAATGACTACACGTCTGTTGGAAAATTGCCGAGCTGAATTGAGTGTGTTACAATTGCCAGCATGGGGAAAGAATAGTGGAATATCATGGCTTGAATTCTGAAAACGTACCCGGATGCCCTCCGGACACATACGTTAATCCTTTTTGATCACCTTTGGCGGTTTTGTTGAACTTTATGGGTAAAATGGTTTTCTTGGGCTCTTAAAACCCAATTTACGACTCTTGCTTTTTTTAAATAACCATTTGAACTTTTTCGGCATTGTTTTGCTGTTTGGTCCTCAATGACTTTTTCGGTTATTTTCAACCTGTTTCGCCTTTTGTGGCTTCGGTTTGTCTTTTTTATTTTTGTCATGCCCAGAGTTAAAAAAAATCGAAGCTCTTTTTTGGCGGCTGAAAATGAACCTGATGCGACTCGTGGTGAATAGAAACAATATTCATTCAAATATCCACGTTATTCATTCAGTTGAATATCGTACAATATATTCATTACACTAATTATCTTGGAAAATGTTTTCAAATGCCGATAAAGCATATGAAACAACAATCATCATCGCTTACATTGTGCCAGGGCCTACTTTGATGCGTTTGATTCGTTACTGCACGGTCGCTTCGTGTAATAATCGAAGACGAATAAAAATCTGCATGGATGAATGGGCGGTTTGTGCGTTTGACGTTTTCAGGTGCGTCACTGAACATTGAATGCGGCTGAATATGATCAATTTTCATTCAATGAATTTGAATATTTTTATCTCTGGTCATGCCGAGACCTTGAACGATTTTTCCTAGGCGGTAGAGTTTCTCATTAACATGCTCTTTTTATAACTTAACGCAGTATCGTTTCGGTGGCGCAATGGTGCCAAAGATCGAAGTGGTCCCGATCTGCTGAAATCCATAATAAGTAGGTAATGATGATGAGAAAAGATTATAACACTTCAATTAATCTAACCTAAAGGACATCTTCCACTTGAACTAAAATCTTTACATAGCAGAAACGTGTATAGCCCCAACCCAACACGGTCCACGAACTGCCCGAGGTGGCCAATAAATATTTGCTGATTAAATTAACCTTGCGAAGGCGACGTGAACGAAACACAATTTGGGTCAACCCTTGTATTAACATTTGTACATATTTATGGCGGTAGTTGACCTTGGATAAAGGCATTAGCCTCCTCCCGCATCGCGCCCGTCCGTCAGAGTTTCGGTTAGCTGAATCCCTAAGCAGCAAATATTCATAGCTTTCGCACAGGGTGGATTGGCGTGAATTGAGTATGCCAAGAAAGTCCCAAAAAAAATCAAAACTAAATCTAACACTTCAGTTGGAACAATCGAGATTCCACCGGCTCAGTTTATGCTGGATAGTTACTGCAGTAGGAAAAGGTTACGACCGAAGCACGGTGCGGCGTGTTGATTTTCGCATTGAGGGCACTCTCAAAGCGGAAGTGATCCCCCGCTCGTGTGGTGGGAAGTGGTGACACATCAGTGAGGGTGAGAAAGAAAAAAGTGACATCTCGCAGTAAAAACAAAATGGCGGACGGAGGTTCAATGTTGACCTTGACAGAGGCAATACACGCGGTAAGTTTATGAACGGTTACAGTCGTGATTCGCTGGTCGGAACACTACCTTTGGCCAACAAACGAATTGAATTCGTTAGTTGGAACGACTGGCAAGTGCTATAAACTGGGGTTACATTCTGTATCTCGAAACGAAAGGTTTTTTTTGTGTACAAACTTGTATGCAAAAGTTGTTTCGGCTTGATTGTGGCCCCTGGCCAAAAGGAATGTAAAGCAATCGAGATAAACAGGGTCCATCCAGCGAATAACGACTGTATGTAAGAGCGTAGAAAAATTCCTTGCACTGCACACATACAGTACTGAGCACTTCTTTTTCTCCAACTAACATATCGAGTGTTTTTTGAAAAGGACCAATAGAGTTCTAGGCAAATCATTTCACTCACACTGCATGGGGGTTTGTTTTCCTCCAGTCGTCATTTGTAAAACTGTCAGTCAATTTAACGTTTGAAATAGCTTGCCTAAAGTATTTATGATGGTTTTTAAATGCTCTGTGTTACTGTAAAACTTATTCCGGAGACGTACAATACCGGTTGGTCAGGATTAATCATGGCAATAATCCGAAAGAGAAGCCTTTTCGCTTTGTTGTCCTCCACCTATCCGAACATTATGACAGGTGGAGGAAATCAAACTGTTGAACACACCAATACAGTTACAGATTGTCACGTGCTGCATAAGCATGCTGTCAAAATCCACTTCGAGTGAAAATTCCTGACAACCCATTACTCGCCGATTATAGATTATAGGAGCGTTTTTGTGTTTGAGAAATCTTGTGCGTAGTTATGCGTGGATAATCGCGATTACATGTTCGTCTTTGTGTCTCATCGCGAACGACTCGAGCGGTTGTATGTTAAAATGTTCGATCACGTAGGTCGCGTGTGCTAACGCGTATGCAACTTTGCGTGTATAAATTGTATGTTATAACCGGGTGGTCATTCGCATATTCCCATGTATTATTGAATGATTGGGCAGACCATGAGTTTCATACTTTATTTTTGGTATCCAGAGTTTTTCGTGCCATAATGGCGGTCTAAATTGTTCAGATCCTAATACGTTTACCATTTTGTGACAATAATCGTTTATGCCAGCTTGACAGCAACACCCAGTTGAAGATGTCGGGCGTTCATTGAATAAATATCCAACGCATTGGACTAACGTAAGATGACTTAATCTCACTGGGCGGTTGACGTAAACGATTATTGTCAAAAAAGGGAAATTAAACGTATTACGAACTGAACCCATTAGATCGCCATTATGGCACGTAAAATGCTGGATACGATTCAGATACTAGAATTTCTGCTCATGTCGCCATGGAACGTGTTGTCTAATTGACATGAGCAGGGACACCAGGTATATTTTTCAAATGTCTACACATTTCTTAAAAAAATGTTTTCATTTGTCTTCAACAACCAGAATTCTTATTCGGTTTTCGATTTTGAGCCAGGATTCTGCCAGAAATCAGTCAAGACATCCGAAAAAATTTTTATTCAAAATGAAAAACTCTTTCAAATGTCTTCAAAATGAAGACATGTTTTCACATCTGGCATCGATGGACATGAGTGTCATTTTTTTATTGATCCTATTGACGGTATGGACCTAGGCTGCTAGAACTGAGGGTAGAGACTTCTGGGCGTGGCCGATTCATGATCGCGCGAACACGGGCGTTCTAAAACGTTCACCTAATCTCCGGGGTGTTATCATGTTTGCAAGTTCCCAGGCGCAGATGTGCGTGTGTTCCTGGTTGAAAACGCGAATTGCGAATCTGATGCTTAATTTGGGTGTACGGTTCCGATACTAGAAGAGAGCGAGTTCCCTCATATCACTAGAGTTCCTTGTCATGTCGCCCTGAAATTTATTGTCTAGTGTATGTGAGCGATTTATTTAGATTGGTCCTACTGAAAGCATGGACCTAGGCTGCTAGTACTGACGCTAGGGAATTTCGGACGAGACGGATTCATGATTACGTGGGTACGCGCGTTTGTATAATGGCACTGCAAATCGCGTTTATAAATTCGTAGATGTTAAGTTCTCCTAATCACGTTTTTATGTTTGCGAAATCACGAGTGTTGGTTTGCGTGGATGATCGCTATTGCATGTTCGAGTTTGGGAGCAATGCTGTATTATCGCGCAGGCTTGAGTGATTGTATGTCAACGGGTTTGATCGCGTGGGTTTGTGTGTGTCATGTGTATGTAACTTCGCGTGTGTAAATTAGTTTTGTATAAACGTGTAATCGCTTGCATATTTCCATGGGTTTTTGCTTGTTCACGCGATCGGCGATTTTGAGTGTATGATTCAGGTCTAGAAGGAAGTGAGGTTCCCCATATCATTAGAGAAGTCCGACCATGGCACCCTAAGACTTCTAGTGATTCAGATAATTTTTTTTTTAGATGAGACTGAAGATTTCCGGAAATGGCCGATTCATGATCATGTGGGAACGAGCGTTAATATAATTACCCCTGAGATCGCGTTTATGATTTCATAATCGCTAACAGACCAACTCACCGGAGCGATTCATGTATGCGAAATCGCGGGCGTAAGTGTGTGCGGATGATCGCGATTGCAGGTTCGCATGCGCGACCAGATTTGTATTATCGCGCACGGCACAAGCGATTGTAAGTTAACGTGTTTAATTTTGAGTATATGATTAAGACGAAGGGAAAAAGTGAGGCTCCCGTTCTCACTGGAGTTATTACCTACTTATGACGCCCTGAAACTTATCTAGTATATATGAGTTAAATATTTTAGAGCGGGAGCGCTCAGACGAGTATGATTCATGATTTCGTGAGAGCGGGCGTTTGAATGTCGGCGCTTGGGATCTCGTTTATGAAATAGTAAGTGCTATCACGTTAACTTAATCAATGAGAGGATTTCACGATTGAGAGATCGTGGGCATAGGTTTGCGTGAATGATCACGTTTTCGACCGGATTTGTAATATCGCGAAAGGCGCGAGCGTTTGTAGTTAATTGCGCGTATTCTTTTTATCGGGTGGGCATTTATAATTTCGTGTGTACTTTTGCGTTACTTTTAATATGTAGTCATTTGCATATTTCCGTTTGCCGAATCACGCCGAGAAAGCAAGAAACAACACATTTATTATATATTTTTATTCTGTAAAGTTTAGATGGATGTACGCAATGTACACAGAACAGCGAAAAATACAGCAAATGAAAAAGAGCATTAGTATCCAAACACTGCATAAATAGTAGAAACACTAATTGGTTTGGACTGGTGAGAGTAGGAAAAAGCATGCTACATAAAAAGGACTTAAAAAGCCTTTCCGGCCTCCTCGATGCATCACTATCAAGGTGTATTGCAATCTCCATCTTAAAGTAACTTTTTGTTAAAGGTCAATATGAGAAGTTATGTGACGTTCGCGTTGTTTTCCATTAGCTAAAGCTGATGTATGAATCCTCCCGAGTAGCATTTTTTGTTCTGGAAACCCCAGCCTAACCAGTTTGCAACAAGAAATGTATGGAATTTATGTTGCAAACTAGTTATGAAGTAGTTGCGGCAACAAGAATTACTACTAGGGCTACTAACTTAGAAGATTTTTGCCTTGGTCGTTGCAGTTATGCACCAAACTTCGCATTTCAATTAACATTTCCCTATGAAAATGGCTTCAAAAATTTTTCTTTTACGTAAAACGATACTCTTTTAATTGAAATTATAGAGCTACACCTTCAATTCAACCACCTTGTCCCCCTATTCTTTTGCTAAATTAACTGTCGAAGATGCTAACCCATCTGGTTAAAAGTAGAGTCTGTTTATTATATAGAGTCCCGTAAATAGGAATGCGCAACACTGCATAAAATGATGCCTAGCACCCACAGTTTTTATTGTAACTTTGAGTGACTTCAACCGAGTTACACAATAAATTCATACGGAGTGAATAGAAAAATTAATGTTTCGTGGCTTAAATCACTTTATTTATAATACTGTTCCATGTAATTTATTGTACATTGTTACAAAAGTATAAAAAACTGAATAAAATGTCTTGTTTAGTCAATTGAAATACTTCACCATGATATTATTTTTTATTGAAATTTATACTTTTCTTGCATGTTTTCCGAAAGAAGAATGTTTGTTTACTTTGCATGAGATGGTAGTCATTTGACTGTTCGATAGGTAGATTTGGCTTTACTGTGGGCGAGCCTTTAAACATAAGCAACGCCTTTGGTTAAAAGCATTGTCAAAGAAGACTGATAGTGTCAAACGAGAACGTGTTAAGATTTTCCTATAAAATAAAAAAAACATTGTACTTAAATCGTTAGAGGGTATGGAGTCAATAATTGTTCCATAAGAGAACAATGTTATTCTTGATTTAGCGACCCAATTGTATGGGGGTGTTCGAATGGAACATTAGATGTTAACCCTAGAACGTTGCACTTGTGTTTTCCACCCTAGAACGTTGCACTAGGGTACAAATGTACCCCACGCTTTTGATCGCAATGTTCGCAGGTAAAAATTCAAGCAAAAGAAATGTAAAATACATCATTTTCTTCGTTTTTTAATTGCGAAAACAGCTGTGTAAGTGAAAGTACGGAATTTATTGAATCAATGATGTATAAATTGGTTTGAATAAAAAAAAGTGAAAACATCGCTTTTTGACTTTTTTCACAAAAATTACTATAACTTTGTGAATTTTGAACCGAATGTCAAAAAAAAAATCAAATGATTCTAGAAGTTGAAAGAACTCTAGACCATTCGTAATAAAAGAGAATTTCGATATTTTTGAAAAAGTGTAATTATTTGGAAGAGTAAATGTTTAAAAAGGGATGGAAATTGAAATGAAAAAAATATTTCTGACCAGTAGTACATTGGTAACACACAGCGTTACTGTTACAGGAGTTACTGCGCACAATAATACTTGCGAACCACTATTTTGAAAAACTATAAAAATATACAATAAAAAAATAAAAATTAGCAAAAATGTGAACGATTTTTTTCTTCTTAAATTAAATTAAATTAATTGAACAAATGATTAAAAACGATTATATAACACTAATTATTACTTATGTAGTAAAACAACCAGTATTTAAACTGGTATTGTCACGAGTCACATTTGCACTGACAGAACGAAACATCACGAAACACTAACGGCAACCGTTCACTGGGGTACAAATGTACCCCACGCCAACTTTGACACCTGCCCCTGCGAAAGCTATAACCAAACTGGCTATACCACCATATCCTACTCTTACTTGGAACTCTAAATTGAGTTATGGTTAGGGTCCCAGGTCGATAAATGTTGAATTCTCGTCTTCACACGGCTTTAAAGAAGGCGTGGGGTACATTTGTACCCCAGTGCAACAGGGTTAATAGATGATAACACATGTTTAAAATTAAAAAAAAATACTTTCTGGATCGGTGTTGAAAATTAAAGGATTTGAGGAAAAAATTAAGGTAGAATAGTAAGGTCTGATAAAAGATATGGAATGAAATGACAACATTGAATGATGTTTACCTACTTATCGAGAAGTAGTTGAAGCAATCGCGTAGCGATTTTCCCTCTTAATTATCGACATTTTAATCAATCAATGCCAACCGAATAACTATCAGCTGTGGCCCAAGGTTTGGCTCCCTAACCAGGACAAATATGAGTGTCGAGAAAGAGAGGAAGGTCAATCGAAGCTTTCATTACAGCTGACCATCACCGTTGAAATACCTATACTTTGGGGAATTTGTTCTAGCCTAGAATCTGTACCTAGTGGTAGTCTAAGGCGAAAAAAAAAGCCAGTAGGCGAGGAAACGAAGCCGGTCGTTAAGGGACTTATTAGCATTAGTACATTCGGAAAGGGCTACAAATAATACCAGCCGAGCACTTAATTAGCGGTTATCGGGGGAACCGAAAGTCGGCGACATTTATCAACGCCGAGTCAGCACAGACAACAGACGTTTGGTGTAAATGTTGGGAACAGTGGAAAATTTTGATTTGTAAGAAATACGGGAACTGGCAATACTCGAATTTAAGGAAAGTAACATTTTCCGATTTAATTTAACTAATTAATTTATTTATTTATTTCGTCTTCGAAATTACAGCCTTTAGAGACCCTGGCCTTATTAGTTTGACTTTTACAGTCGCTGGTACATACAGATCAACGTAATGCATCATGTAGTTTTACACATGTTTCGTGTGCCAAACACCAATATATCATCAGCGTCTACAAAACTTGGAACATACAATGTTAATCGATACGTATTAGCGATTCCGTGGAAATCATTTTCAAAAAGATTGCAACCTTTAAAACTAAATGTTTACTACTGAGAGCAGGTTGTTAAGTTTGTTTGCCTATGACTAGAGGGCACTGTCGAGATTTCAGGAGCTAAGCAATTAACCTTCCAATTCGTTGACCTTTTTCATGTATCGACGAAAGTTAAAGAAAATCAGGTAGGCATGTTGTGTAACCTTGTCGTCAGAATTATTATTATTAGCACGTGACTCGACCAAAGTGATTTCGATTCAAGTTTGGGTGTCATTAATAGTAGTGCATGACGCACGTTGTTTTTGTACGTGCATTATCTCTCTCTCGTACAGCAGCTATTCTTGAAGTACAGCTCTTTTGTAGCATAATGGTAGTATTGTTTGTGTGTAAAAAACAATTGACACTGAAATTAATGTATGATACATCTATTTATCGATTCGAGCAATTTTTATGGCACGTTTTCAAATATTTTTCGAAGTTTAAAAAATCGTTCGAAGCTAACTAGGACTAAGATTTTTGGTAGCATCCAACGGAAAAATGGTTCAAAATATTGAATTAAATGGAAGTGATTATGAGAATTCCGTTGTTGGAAAAATCTCAAATAAGATATTGGACCCAAATAAATGAATTAATAGTTTACCTAGAACTAGTTTAAAAAAACTTAAGGCTTGTTTTTTTTTATCACATATAATAATCCTTCGAACCTCTGCTTCACTGAAAATTAATCATATACCTATATAATATTTTTTAAGGAATTTAATTTGTTTTTTGATATTTGAAATTGTGCCGATTTGACTATTGAGTAAATCTCTAAAATATCTATTAGGAAGTTGAAGAAACTTGAGTGCTTCATTCAACAAACCGGTCAACTTGAGCTGGAGATACACTCAAAAATTTCTGAATATCTAGAATCGGAACAAATTAAGTCGATCAAAAATATCGGTTCTAGAACGTACATGGCGACCATCACTTAACCCTTTTTTCTAACTGTTCCTTCCAGGCCTAAATGTTTGACCCCCGTACCATGAACTACCCTCCAAAATGATCAGCATCATCAAGGAAAACTTCCGGCATGCACGAGCAGTAACTGTACTGCCGGACAGTGCCAGCAGTGACGAGGCGGCACCGGCCTGGCCTGCCTTTCTGTACCAGCCCAAACGATTCACACGCCACAAAAGCGCCATTCAGGCGTTTCGTGAGCGTGATAAGTCGGTGGTCCTGGTCAACCGCTTTCCCGACGATGGACCAGTTGTGCTGAAGATTCAACTGTTGGCAGCGAACGGGAGTCAGGTGGAGCTTAAGGTAAGTCAATTATTGAAGTAAATTTATCTACAAAACCGGGAAGATACCGTGGAACCTTGTTATGAGAATTGAGAATATTTAATTTTGAAAAAAATCCGATTTTTGCATAATGATTGTATTATTAGCAAACATTTTTTTTGTGAAAAAGGCGATGCTTACAAATTAAAGACGCTGAGTCTTTGTGGTATAAAGACTCGCTATCTATCGTTTGTTCACCATTTATCTGTCAGTGTTGTTTCAATCGAGCACGAGACCTGTCAAAAGCACTTAATTCGAACAAAATCTCTTCGAATCCTCCTCGAAAGAGAGCCATTGACAGATCACGTGCTCGATTGGAATGACACTGACAGATGAATGGTAAACAAACGATAGAGAGACGTTACTCTCAACGGGCTCTCGTTTTACACAAAATACATTCTGAATTTCCATTTTGATGGGAAAAAATGCATTTAATTACGTCAATTTTTAAAGAAGCATCACAAGTGATCTGCTAGGGGCGTAGAACGACTTTATAAGGACTCGTCATGTCAATCTTTTGTTTACAACTGACAAATAACTGACAAACAAAAGATTAGGATGTGGAGTCTTTTTCCCCATCTGAAAGAATCTGAATGTAGAAAACTGATCTCTGTATGTATGTAATAAAAGAAGGATGAACCATTTCAGTGGAGTGCTACAAGTGATATTTTTCTCTACATTTTCTTGCGAATCGCTACTACTTTCATGTTACGATGGAAGCCAAAAAACACAAAACAAGTGAGGGGAGATAACAAATCGCACCTACACACATGACAACGTATACGCATCTTTCCGGTCTAGCTCCGCCCTAAAGTCACCCCCCGTGTTCCAATGGTGTGCTCGACAAATCAACGTGGAACAACCTCCTGGGGCAAAAGCTCATTTAATAAGCATCAGGTCGATGCCGTTGATACTTTTCAGTCTATCCGATCGTTATCGGGGAGGGAGCGCTATTAAAAATAATTCCCCACTAAACATACGAGCTGCAGAAATGCAACCACTTTGCTATAGCTTTCGGACGGACGTAAAAGCCTGTTAGTCGACATGAAAATGTTATTGAAGATTGTTTTTTTTTTGCTGCAAACCCTTTTTATAATAGTTAGTAGGTGATGGTTAACATGACGTACTTCGGTAGGAAGTTGAGTTTTTGCCTCTTAAAATGAACAATCCATAAATATAAAGTCTCGAGTAAAATATAGCAAGGGTCAGAAAACTTACCATCAAAGTACGCCTTGAGGGGAATAATTCCAGACGAACAGTTATTCGACAAGCACAAATGTTTGCAGTAAACAAAACAATGTCACGTGCTGTTTTTTGGTATTTTCCGATGCCGAGTGTTTTATTTCTGCATACCTTCCTTTCAACTCATTAGAGGTGAATGTTATTAGGGAACTGTCAAAGATGCTAACCCACGTGGCTGAAACCATCGTCAAGTAGAACCGGTTTACATTTTTGCAAATGAGCAGCTAAAAATCGCACCGAAGATTGAAAATTTGGAAAATGTAAATGTTTACCATTGTGCAGTTTTGGTTTGAGGCGAAGCTGAGTCAGGGTCTAGGCCAAACTAGTGAAAAAATCGAGATAAATGACACTCCGTGATTTGTTGATGAAATGAACTTACTTCCAACATGAGGTTCTTTACAGATACAGTTAACCTCACTTTTCTTGACAGTTCGCTTGTACTGTTTACATGGACTTGGAAAAAATTGTGGACGACTAGATTCGCTCGAAGCAAATCGTGAAGAATTCCATGTAAACAGTACAAGCGAACTGTCCAAAATGAACACTCAGTTCATTTGTGACGTCACCGTAAAGTATTCAATTGCTTGAGAATGGTTTGAAATAACCGAGGGTGGTTTGAAATGTGTCACGAAAAAAATTGAATTGCTCGAAATTAACGTTTTGACAGATTCAGTGCTTGATGAAATCTAAACAAAACATTTCCAGCAGCATAACTGCAAGAACAAACCGAAACAAAAACAAAAACTTTTTTACCAGAATTCTTGAATGTTTCGAACATTGACTATGCAGAGTTGCCAGTTACATCAAATTGGTCGAAATTCGAGCGAAATTGGATTGAGATTTGACAGATTTGATGTAACTTCTTTGAGTTTTTTTGGCAATGCGTGATTTCTTAGAAAATTGCTAAATTTTCAAACATTATGGGAAAAAATACAAACTCATACAAAATTGAACGGAATATAACAATTTTCCCATCGGTAAAACGCAGGATCTGACAGCGGTTAAAGTTACAACCTGTTTAATTACATTTATAAATTTAATAGTCCAATTTCCTCTCAGACTGTAACTTGGTAATTAGCTTTCCGTTCCATTCCGTAAATTTCTCGAGCATTATTTCACGCAAAATCAGCTGATGACTAAACATCGCACCTTATGAATGCTTTCATCAATGAAGAATAATACGAGAACGGTACATTATTATTAATAATTTTATTGAGACATTCGAATTTATGCGTAAGCCTTCGGCTAGAAGGTCAGCAATCGTAATCAGAGCATTCTGAAATAGAGGTTAGACATTCCCGCACTAACCGACAAATGTCTTCGAGATTGAGTTCGAAAATCTGTTTCAAGGTCACGTGAACTGCTGCGGCGTACGCTAGTTGTACAACCCCTCAAACCCCCCACACTCGCCGACATAATTGTCATCAAGGATCCTTGCGGTAGTCGGTGCGAGGAATGACTAATATTACGGAATAATTAACCTGGGGGCTAGCTTGGCGTTTATTCGTAGTGAAGAGAAGGGACACGAAGGTATGGTAACATGCAACAGAGAGAATAGATAAAGAACACGATATAGTGGTGAGCCTGCTGAGAAATTTATATTACAGCACTAATGATTAATTTCTCGACAAACATTTGATCACGTCGTAGAAGCCAACTGTCAAATTTACCTTTGAAAGGATATTCCGGACAAACAGGAGCAAATAGTACTTGCTCTTTTTACTCCGGTTTGCTACCAGAAGAAGAAACAATAGGATAAGAGAATACGTGAACGATTTACCTGTTTACTCGGGAGTACTTCCAGTTTCTCCTGGTACTGGAACAAACTTAATGAAAACATAAATAACTCAAATTTAAACTTTTAATCGGTGTACGCAAATCAAGACGAACAACACGAGCAAACGAAAAACTCTTGCTCTAAATTAACCCCTACTGCCAGGTACATATTTTGATAGGATAGTGTTTAAAATGGAAATGTAAAGACAGCATCGCCATAATTCGATACATCCCATATCAGTGTATTTATGAGTCCATTGAGTCAGTTTTAATTTTATCTGCCTGGCAGACCCTAAGTTACAGGGCGGCCAAGATGTGTGTACCAGAATTTTTTGATTTTCGTATGTAAATATACAGAAAGGAAAACAAGGAAAATTATAAATCTATCTTCGGGGGAGCCTTGTCTTTCTCAGATAACTGCGGATGAGAGCTTGGCTCGTTCGACTGATCTCCCGCAGTGAGAACGGCTCTTCTATCACTTGGGTCCCTTTTATTTTGTCAGGGAAGCGCGAGTGGCTACTTGACGATTAGCCTCCCTTTACCGGCGACCCAACGTCATACTCATGTTTTGAACAAGGAGCGGATAATTTTCGCCTGCGTAATATTCGTACTTTTCGCGGATTGGCTCGCGATGGGTATGTTGCAAAACAATACACTTACGAACTGTATAATACAAAATTGGGTATTTTTCCACCCAGTACGAAATTTGCGGTTTAAATTCTCCAGTTTTATTTATTTAGTGGTTCAGACGTGATGCTCGAACATAAAAGAAACACCTTAGTGGAGAAAAAATTGAGTAAAAACTAACTTTTCTTTTCTTGTGGGACATCAAGCTTGACTCAGGAACAAAATTAGTGTCTCCGTTTTTGGAGCTAGTGTCAATCCGTCGCTAGCTTACTCCTGTCACTAAGTTAGTATCGGATTCTAATGAGACGAAGTCGAAACGCAAATTCCATAACTAATATAGGAGGAGATATAGCACAGATTTTAGTATTCACCTGAAAAAAATCGAAATGATAGCAAACTGCAGTAATCTGATTTTATAAAACAAAAATACAATTTACAATCATTCATCCTAAGAAGCAATTTACACTAAAGCTATATTTGTTAAATAGTTGATCAAATCTCCTGGTTTGCGTGATTTTACTAATTTCTCCAGTTTTACGTCTTTCAACACAGCTTCTTCAACACACTATAAGCTGTTGGCTTTCCTCTCTTTAGCAGAGCACTTCATTGATTGTCTCAGCCTTCCACTTAATTTGAAGTCCTAATCATCATTTTCGTATACGGCGGGTGGACCTTGAGAAACCTTTTGCATCACTATTTTCCTACTTGTTTGTCTGGGTTATTAGGTGCACAGATTAAAAGAACTGCTCATGTTCAAAAGAAGGAATCAATCCATATCTATACATTGTTATTTAGCACGTATACAAATCCTCTATACGCGCGCTTTATGCTTGATGATGAAGATGGCGATATCGATGTCACCAATCTTTTCCCAACACCACGTAGTTTGCAATGGCGGCGTTGATGTCACGCACAATTAGTGTTGTTTGGTTTCGGATGACGTTGAGAGGAACACTATTCATATAAATTTTATTGTTATAGTTGCAATGACCCATAACATTTTTGAGTAGGATAATGCGCCTGTTTTTATGCATTTATGAAGGGGTCCGCACTAATTACTCAATCTACAATCGATGGAATACGTACAAATTTGTCGGAATCGCTTCGCTTAGTTTCCAAGAAACAGTATGAAAACAAATGAAGCCGAAAATTGTGAATTGTTCTCGTGTTTGAATATGCTCGCAACGAATATTCAAATCGGGTGACCCTGTAAATTGGGTCACCGTACAATTGAAGCTAAGGCGTTGAACAAAGATAGCAGACGTTGCTCAAACCTATGGCTTCAAACGGGTAGGCTGAAAATACTAAAAGTGTGTGCCATCCTGGTTGGTGCAGTCGGTCAATTGATCTATTCGGTTTTTGTGACATTCGAGTGAAGGATCCATTCAGGCTAGTGACATTCGTGCGAACATCATTCGGGTAAATAATTTTCGGGCGAATGTCATTCGGGTAAATGTTATAGAACAGTCACGCCTTGTCATGTCATATTATGTCAAAGCATGTCACGTCACGTCTCGTCACGTCACTTCGCATCACGCCACGTCATATCACGTCACATCACGCCTCGTCATGCAATGTCATTGTGACTTAAGTTCAGTTTAGTTCACTTTACATCACCATACTTCACTCTTCGCTTCGCGTCACCTCGCGCCACCACTTCATTTCACTTCGCACCCCTTTTCATTTCACTTTACTTCGCGTCACGTCACTTCGAATCACCTCAATTCACTTTATATTATTTCATTTCATATAACGTCACTTCATTTCACATCACATCATTTCGTTGAATGGGTTCTTTTCTCACATCCGTGCCACCCAGAGACTAGAAAGAAATTTCCTTCTGGTAACTAAGCGACGTCACTGTAAGGATAGCCCACTTTTCTTCGCATTACCTCACATCAATCCATTTCACATGACATCACTTCACATCATATCATTTTAGTTTATTTTACTTTATTCAACTTCAGGTCACTTAACATCATTTCACTGCTGTTGCAACCGCGCTGCATTTTGTACGGGTCTTAACTTGTTGAGTTCAGATCGCATCCGTAGACTAAATAAATAACTTTTCTCTATTGTTAACTGTGAACAGCGATTCAACGACGGTGCAGGTGGTTGAGTGATAATTGTGGCTGGTTTTCACCCCAGTGGAACAGGGCTCAATCTCAGCCGAGGTCGTTGGAACCCAGGTGCAATTCGCACGGGTTCAAACATCATAGAAGCCCATAAAAATACCATGAACATGGTCCGAGCCAGATTTTACAACCATCAAAACCCCATGAATTGATCACAAAAACCCACAATGGTTTTGAAATGGGATCTTCCGGACTATGGTGGTGGTGTTTTCATGGGTTGAACCCATACTAAACACTATCCAAACACCATGCAGTGGGGGTGAATTTGGACCATGATCATGGGGGCATTATGGACTTTTCGTTTGCTCGGGTGAAGAGTTGTGTGTAAGACGCGACAACGGTGTCATTGAAAACGCAACTATTTTCGTAAACGCGAAATTCACTCGGTATAATACGGTATTTTGCATTGGTCCGGGGGCTTTTCCACCGCGCAGTATTGAAGCGATTATATCACAAAGAAACTTTGAGTACAACTACTTTCTTTTCTGTAAGTGCAGCTGATCAAATTGTGATTGTGATCAAATTTAGAATACATATACCAGAAGATGTTTGGCAGCCCTTCTCGATCATCCACGCCCGCGATCTCCCACATATGAAAACACCTCGGTGATAAAGTGAACCATCTGGCACTTTTTAAATTTACAAACGCGGTCTCAAACGTTAACCTACAAACGCCCGTGTTCGCGCGACTCACTCTCTTCTAACATCTGAACCGCACACTGGAAAAAAGTATCATATTCACCGCGCGGTCATTCAAGAACACACGCGAATAAGCGAATGGCCACACGGTTATAAGATCGAATTTAGACACGCGAATTTACATTCACGCGACATACAAACGCATGAGCCCCTCACGATGATACACACAGACGAACACACAATAGCGATCATCTACGCACAACCACGTCCAAGATTTTACTAGCACAAAAACGCCCCGACGATTTAGTGAACGCCACGGTACTTATAATCTTATAATCAACGCAGTTTCAAGCGCGAAAAAATATACGCTCATTCCCACGCGACCCCAAAGTCCTTACGCTCGCACATATGAACCGTACACTGAATATCACTATCAGAATCACGGCCCGTTGTAATTGGACTTAAGCAGTGTTTTCCCGTCTTGTCTGCAATTGTAGTGAGTGATTCTGACAGGTAACCGTTCCGGGAACCCAGCTCTAAGCTCCAGTAGGACAACTTTAAACAAAAAAAAATCATGGACTCGAAATTAACCACGAATGAATATTAAACAAAAGAACTTATAAATTTTAAAGGGAGCATAGTGTTGGCTGCACTGATTCGAAGATCATCTCACTGATAGGTCCAGTTTTGACATTCGTTACCCGTGCACATCCTTGCCAAAGAAATGGGTAGTTAACTAGGTAGTACTTCTGCCCGAGTCACAGCTTCAAACAAGCAAAGCTAACGACAACTAGCAACATCCCGATTTAGTGTGCACTGTCCCATGAGCAAAGGAAGCGCAATTTTTATTCTTGCCGTCATAACAGAAGTTGGCAAAAAGTGCTGCTCCGATTCGATATCCCGGTCGTTGACTTCTAATGCTGTGGCATACAACCGAGTCTTCATGAGACGGATTGCTTTCTGTATGTGAAAAGAGAGCTTAGGCTAACGGAAGTCGTCAATAATCAATTTCACCACCTGTGCCATTCCGTGCAAAATAGTCCACGCAGAAAATTTAATTTTGTAGATCATTCTAAAGCACGTGTATGTTAGTTATATAAGCGATGCTGGATTTTTTCCATTCCTGGTCAAAAAAATTAATCAAGGTATGAAAAAATTGGGCGAAATTTGAGCGAATTGGACCATTTTAACACGTGCTCCAAAGCGATTCAAGTTTTATATGGGAAACACATGTATTTTTTCCTTCGTTTTATATGAAAATTCATAACTTTTTTTTAAATTATGAAACTAAAAAGTTTTAAAAAATACTGTTTTAAGAAAATGGTCAAATTTCGGATTTTTCTCAAACAATAAATTTAAAAAAACATTCATAATTTTTTTAACATTTTTCGACCATTTTGGAAAAAGTTTCATATGAAACGTATGAAATAATACTTGCATTTGCCATATATATTTAAACGCTTTTGGACACATATTAAAATGGTCCAATTACGCTCAAATCTTGCCCAATTGTTTTTTTTTTTGATACCTTGATTCTTTTTTTAACTGGGCTAGCAAAAATTCCAACACAGCAAAAACAAATGCAACCCTATTGTATATAGGCCTACATGATCCAGCCCCGCACACTTGCGTCAAGTTCAACGTATTTGTGGTGAATATGCGGATCGAAGGATGTGCATTAGAGTGCCCAGAAAAATGACGAAGTTTTGAAAACTATCGGCCCACCCCTGAGGCAATTCCTAGTCCCACTAGGAGTACTTACTCCAAATTTGAAGCAAATCGGAAAAGTCTAGCTACCGGACCAACGTGCCTGAAGTTTGTATGGGATTTTTCGACAATTTACATGGAGAAAACCCACTAATTCGCATTTTCGTCGCTAGGCGGCACTGTGTGTATCGTACTATCACTATAAGTGAAAATAAGAAAGATAATTTAATTGCCTACAACTTTGTTGAAGACTGCTAGTGAATCCGGCTTTGTTAAAGAAAGTTATTAAACTTTTAACGAAGTGATGTTCGTGCGAATCAAGTACTGATTCACAACCTTGCGCTGCTACGCCCCATGCAAAACTGACTCAGACATAACTTCGTTAAAAGTTAAATAACTTTTCCTAGGAAAGCTGTATTGAGTGTGAGTCTTCCACAAAATAGCAGGCAATCCAATTATCTTTCATTTGCAGTAATACGTACAGTGCCACCTTGTAGTGGAAATACGGGCTAGTCGGTTTTCTCAATGGACATTGTCGATGTAGGTAAAATGGGGAGCGGACACTCTTGGTGGGACTAGAAATCGTCTCAGAGGTAGGCCGATTAAGTTTTCAAAAATTCTTTTATTTTCTGAGCAGTGTATTACCCACTCATCTACGGCAAACCGATCCAAAACACAGCCTTTAATGTAATTTCCTGAGCCAGAAGCGGTTTCCAAATTTGTGGCTGCTACTTAGTCCATAGTCACAACTGTAAAAGTAGCGTTTAGCACCTCCAAATCAACAGGCAGCACCATCAGCAAGAAAGCTGATGCTAATGGGAGAGGGTTAAACGTTTATGAACCCCGAACAAAAAAGTTGATATTGACGTGAACGACAACAAGGAAGAAGTGATTGATCCGCATGATACAGTTGGCGAGCAAACAAATGTTTCTCCGTCGTGAAAGAAAGTCTCCATGCGCAGTAATAAATTGCGTGCACGAGATCCGACCGGCACACGACAATATTTGGATTTGTGTATTTTTAGTTTTGTATATTGTAAATATATCAAATATGCATATGAAGCTGCTGCAATGAGCCGTGTCAGATTAGTTAAATCTGGTTAGGGTTACTAGGTTCGTGAAAATTGCTATATTTTTAATGTAACCATGGTCGTGTCTTGTACATATCCTTTTAATTTGGTTTCGTGTAACGAGATCGTTGATTGGACTTCTAATTTACGAGGCGTGCCAACTTCGCATTGTTTATTACAATAGTTTTATTTCACATTACTAACGAACCGTGTAATAGAACAAACCAACATCTCGCTATAATCAGAGGCCAATGAAAAAAAACAACAGCGGGAGAAATAAATCAAACAGTTACCTCCCCGTCCCAATCAAGCTGACCAGTTGGCGCGCTAAAGTCGTCCGTCCTTTTTCTAACACAACCCGGGTGTCATTTAATAACATGTTCCCGCTCCATGTTTTACGTCGCTGGTGCTTGAAGCGGTAAGGATATGGAACGACTAAATGAGGTAGCTACCCCTCAAGGTCAGCATTCCATTCTACATTTTCTTTGAACTACGAATTCGGATGGCGACCATAGAAATGTTTTTTTTTATTTCTATTCTGCAATCATTAATTTCGTTGAACAGGAAGTACGGGAAATGAGGAAAGATTTGATAATTTTAATTTGTAAATTAACCGAATCCGGATGGCGACCCAGCCGCCATTTTTGGTCGATCGAATCGACCAACTTTTCGCTAGTTTTGTTTCGGTTAAACCTGTTCTGATCATGCTAAATATACTAATCGTATGTATTATGATAAACACTAATCAATGCAGCAGTTGGTGGCACGTGCCCTTGTGCCCCAACCAACCCCCGAAAAAAGTGTTGTAGTAATGCTGCGGTAAACCTACAGTCGAAAACCGGTTCGAAGGGTGTGGGGGCGAAAAGATTCCGGACAAAAGCTCATATTTATTCACTAACCGAGCTTGGCCTCGGCATCAGCCGTGAGTAGCAGCATAGCAAGAACGATTCTCGAACCAGCAGCCAGTGAGTAGAGCGAGGTCAAGGAGGACTCACAAGGAACGGGGGCTGCGACGCACGGTCGAAAGTGCGCAAAGTTGTGGTCCGCTTCGACGGTGTGCATGAAAGCTTGAAGCTTACACATGCCCCGCGTATTGGTCAAGCTGGGACACGGCAAGCAGCAGCAGCAGGAGGTAAAGAAAAACCGTGCGCGCTTTCTTCAACCACGGATGGACGACGACGTGGATGTGTCGGCGTTGGCCACCGACGGTGCTCCGGTCAGTCTGGCACAGTTCGTTTGCAAGACTAGTTGGTCCGGGATTTGTCCCGCGTGTTCTCAGTAGGCGTTGGATGCGTGTGTGAACGCGCTTTTGTTTTTACAGCTGAAGTCAGTTTCCAAAGTGATTCATCGTTCAACTGATTAAATGTCATTTCATTTTAGATTTCCTAAACTTTTCGCAGTGAAATAGTGCTTTGCTAACTTTAAAATATTTTCCTCAAGTCCCGTAATAAGTGAATGACAGTTTCAGTGCAGCTTACTACAGTTGAAATACTTTCCAATTGGTGTTGAACAGGTTGGAGAAAAAAAGCTATCGTCGAGTACATAAAATTAAGAAAAATGAGTTTAAAGTTGAGTGAACTGACCCCACAGCTGCGGACATAGTCCGAGAACGGTGGAACAAACACAGTTGCAGATGGCTATACATTAAGGACTAACTGCCGTGTAGTATATAGTAAAGGTAAACCTCCTCTTCGTTCTGCTTCCTTCACACTCGAGACCACTGACAGAGCAGGAAGAGCCAATGTTCCGCTTCGGACCGCACCTTGCTGCAACTGCTAGCGTTATGTACTTTTTGGGGCTGTGATTTATTTGTACGGCTGGATTGAAACAGCGACTGGACAGCGTTTTTCTGCGTTTGGTGTTCTGGCGGCGTACTTACACTTGAACTGTGGGAATGTTGCGTTTATATGCTTCGTCAGGTTCAATTGGTCCTTTGGAAACTAATCGTGAGGGTGATATTTTCGATTTAGGAACAAGTATGAAATTTAATGGAGACGCAAGGTTCGGCAAGCAGGGAAGAAATACCACACTTCTCCACAGGATTTGAGCATTTAATTTTGAATAATGCGAGCGACAAAAAAGCACCCAGTAAACGTTTGTGGCTGCGATCGATGTAACCGAAATACAACTGTCTAACTATGTTTAGAAAAAGATGACTAATTGGCAGTAGTGAGAGGGATCCCAACCGGATTCTGAAAATATAAGCAAAAACAAAAAATTTAAGCTATTTCCTTCATTAAAATACTGACAGGAACCACTGACTGTTATTTCGATACCATATATCAAAGAAAGTTTGTTTATTGCACTCAGCTTTATTTATATTTTTTTATTCAAGCTTAGTTTGTAATAATCAACGCAATGATCAAAAAGTGCCAAAAAATTGCCATTTTTAATCTATTTTTGAGTTGTTATCAACAACAAAATTTTGAAATGAGTACATCCATTGTGAACAAAGCGCATTTTTACATGTTCTTGAATGTAAATTCAGTGAATTGTGACGCTCCTTTTATGTGCATCTTTTTGAGTGTGTTGCTAAGCCAAACCAAATTCAATTTCTTTAGTTCTCAAGTATTCAAATTGAATCTAAGCATTTCTTACCGAAAAATGACCTATATTTATTATATTTTAGTTTTAATTAAGTAATTTTATGATTTTTCATTAATAACTTTAAACTAATTCTAACAAAGTATAATTTTATACGCTTGTAGTATTTTAAGTATACTTAGTATAATCAGTAATTTTAGAATTTTTAATGTGGGTTTAATATTTTTCAGAATTGTTAGTGTTTTCAGCTGGTCAGTATTTGTTTATTTTTTGGCAGATTTTTGTTGTGTCTGCAGTTTATATAGTTTTCATTAATTTTAAATTAATTTAATTTTAGTTAAACGTGTTCAGTTTCTTTCGGTTTATATTCTTTTGAAATCATTAAAGATTGAAGTTGATCATTCCTATTTTGTTAACATTTTTCTCAATTTTTTCAGAATCTTCTTTCCCGCGTTTTCGTTCTTTTAACTTTCGACATTTTTTTCACTTGTTTAGTTTATTTGGACTTTGTTAAAACTATTTAAGTTTATTAAGTATATTTTTCTTCTTTTACTTCTTTAATTTTTCTTTTATTAGGTAGTTTCCTAGTTCCGTTTTCTCCTTTAATTCTTTATTTTCTTTTCCGTTTTCTATTTTTCATTTAACATTTTTAATTTTCTCTTAGATTATACATTCTGGCAGGTCAAAGTCGGCCATTCTTCTATTTCCTTTTTTCATCACTTCTATTTTTCCATTAATCTTCTTATTTCTATTTTTGTTACTCTTATTTTCCGAAATATCTTGTTATTTTAGCCTTTGCATTTGCGTTTCATACAGTATCTCTTTTTATTTTTTCCTCTCTTTCAGTTCCTATTATATTAGCCTTTCTACTTTCCCTAATCCTCTTTTCTCCCTTTTCCCATTTTGTTTTCCTTATTTCTTATTTTGTTTCCTCTTCGTCTTTTTTCATTTTCCTAATTTTCAGCTTCCAATTCTCGATTTTTCCTATTACTATTACTATTATAAACTTGCAACCTCCTATTTTCCTTAGCTGTTCTCCTTAATCCAAATTTCTTTCTCACGATTTAAAAGGTTTTAACGTTAGGGTCATTCGCCTCTTTTTCTTTTTTGGCTTCTTTTAGTTTTTTATCTCATCCTATCTGCGGGGTTTGGAATCGAACCCAGGTGAGTTGCGTTAATCATTATCTTTTCCCAAATTTACTTCATATTTTTTCTCTTTTGATTTTCCTTTTGCCTTCACCATTCTTAGTTTTTATATTTTCCTATTCCTTTATAGCTCCTTTAACCATGCTTTTTAAAATAGAATACTTCTATCCGTTTTCAAAAATTTTTGGCCGGAATTTTATTCGATTTTTCTGTTATTTGTTACTATACGACACTTTTTCTATCTCCTCTCCGTTTGCTTGTTTTCTTTCTTTATTTTTCTATCACTTTTTTCCAGTTTGACTTTCTGTTTTCTTTTCTCATTTCTATTTCACCTTTTTATATTTTCTCTTTCTTTATTATCATCATTTGTCTCCTTTTGCTTTTTATATTCTATTCTTTTTTCCTGGTTCTAGCTTTATTCTTCCGTAATTTACTTTTTTCTATATGTTTGTTTTTCCAACTTTTCTTCCTTTTATTTTATTAGTTTTTGCCTCACTTTTATTTTTTCTGTCTATTCTTACCTTTTTTTCTCTTTTCCTATTTTCCCTTTTCTATTTTCATCATTCTCACTTTTTACTACTCTTTTCCTTTTCAGTTATTTTCTATTTTCTGCTGGGATTATTTTGAGTTATTCTAGATCTTACTTTCCGCTTCCTAAGCCTCGTTTTTCTTATCTCATTTTCCTTTTCCTTTTCTCATTTTCGTATTTTCTTTTTAAATTTTATCTTTTCCTAATTGATAAGGATTTCGGTTTGCTTTTATCCTTTTCACATTTTGTTTTTGCCTTAGCCGTTTTTCCATTTCACCTGTTCGTTAACTTTCGCCTTTCTCTTTTTTTCTGTTTCTTGTTGCATTATCTCATTTTGCGACCTTTCTAATTTTCCTATTTCTTTATTTTCCTTTCGTTTTCCTTTCAATATTTTTATTGCGCTTCCTTTTGCCGATTCTCTTCTAGTAATATAGTTTAACTGTTTTTCCTTTTTAATTTAGTCTTTTTCCTATTTCTTGTGCTTTTTATTTTTTGTTTTTTTTTCTCTTTTTCTATTTTTTTTTCTTTTTCTTTTCTCCGTTCAGATTTTTCTTCAGATTAATTTCTTATTTTCCTCCCTTCGAATTCCTTTCTCATTTTCCTTCCATTGTTTCCTTTTCTCTTGTCTTAATTTTTTCTTTTATTTATTTTAATTTGTACTATTGTTCAATTCCACTTTCCCTTTAGTACCCTTTCCTTTTTATTTTATTCCAACTCCTCGTCACCTTTTTGGGTTTTTTAGTTCCCCAACTAAAGAAGTGGTTTTGTAGTTCCCATTTTCATATTTTGAATCTCCTATTTTCTTCATCCTGTTTACTTTCTATTCCCTGTTTCCGATGATTTTCTCCTGCTTTCTGTTGTTACCTTTTTATAGCTCTTCTGCATCACTTTTCCTTTTTCTTGTTTTAATTTTACTGTTTTTTTTGCATCCTTTTTAGTTTTTCCGGTTTCCCTTTCCTCTTTTCCTTTTTTGTGTCCTTTTGACTTTTTCCGCTCACTGAAATTATTTTTATCTTTAACTTTTAACTTTATGCATTTTACTTCTGTTTTCCATTCCCATATTCCATTTTGCCTCATTCCTATTCTTTTTTTCTGTTCACTTATCGCCATGCTTTTTCTGTTACTCGATTCTTTATGATAGTTCCCTTTTCCCCTCATTTCTTGTTTCACCTATCTCTTTCACAATAACCTTTTTTCCTTTCACTTCGCTCCATTTTACTTCTGTTTTCCATTTTCCATTCCCTTATTTTCTTTTTCTGATTTCAGTATTTTTCCTGGTCTCTTTACTTGAATTTTCTATGTTTTTTGATGTGTGGTACATTTTTCTTTCATCATTTCTTTTTTTCTTTTTCCTTTCTATTTACCGCAATTTATTTTATTTTCACTTTTTGTTAAGCTTTTTCAATTTTTTTCTTTTTCTGTCCTATCTTTTTTCTTTCACTTTTCTGTCGTGGTATTTTTTTAAATTTATTGTTGTTTATTTGTTAATAACATCATTTATTCTTTTTCACATCTCAACTCTACCATTTCCCTTCAACGTTCACCTCCTTTCTTTCCCTTTTCTTTTGCTTTTATATTTCCCATTTTTCTTTTGCACCGTTTTACTTTTGATTTTTATTTTTTTATTCCTCTATTGCACCTTGTAAAATAATTTTTTTCTTTTGTTTTCGAATTTCCTATTATTTTTCGTCCATTTTTTTATATACTCTTTTCTATTTTTTGCCTATTATGTATTTACAACTTTTTGTTATTTCTTGTTTCTTATTTGCTATTTCCTTTTTTATTAAGATTTTGTATAATTTTTTTCTTTATACTTCATACCGTCAGCTTCCCAACTCCAGTTTCTCATATTCACTTATTCTTGGTTTTTTCAATTCCCCTGTTTCCCTTATTGTGTATTCCTTTTGAAATTTTCCTTTCCTTTTCTCTTTTCCAGTCTTTATTTTGTTTTGCCGTTTTGTCTACACCCTTTTACTTTTTCTTTTCCTTTTTCCATATTTTATATTTTATTTCATTTTCTTCCCTCTTTGATTTCCATATTCTTTTCCTTTAATTTTTTCCCTTTTTTCTGTTTATTTTACATTCCTTCATCTTTTTTCCATTTTCTATTTCGTTTTCATTTTTGTTATCCTTTCTCATTTTTTTCTATTTTCGGGTAAAGCTTCCCCCTAATTCTATTTCATTCTTTTTTCTCTTGATCAAGCATCAAGGCTGTTTTTCATTTTGTATTTTCTTTTTGTAAGCATTTTTCTTTGTATTTTTCTATCAGTTTCACTTCTTAACTCGGTTATTTTTATCTTATCTCTTGTCCTTCTCAATTTTTGGTTTGTTTTTCTTTCATCTCTCTGCTCTTCTCTCGTCACTTTTCCCATTTTTCTATTGCCGCTTTACTGCTTTCCTTTGGGGTTTTGTACTGTTCAATTAAATGCTTCAGATTTCCTATTTCGTTTATCTTATTGTCTAATTTCTGTTCCCCATTTTCTATTTTCTGCTTTATTCTTTGTACTTCCTGGTCTTCTGTTTCTCTTGTCCATTTTCCCTTTTCAAGTTTTTTTTCTATCTCCCGTTTTACCATTTTCAACCATGTCCTTTTTACTTTTGATTTGTTGTTTAACTTTCTCTTTCTTTTTCCTTTTTTTCTTTCGCCTTAACCATTTTGTCTTTCAACTTTTCCCGTTTCACGGTCCCTTATTTCATGTTATATGCGTTACTTTCATTTTTCTATTTTACTATTTATTTTATTGTTTTCTTTTTCATTTTTCATTTTCTAAGTTAAATTTTTCTTTTGTCTTTTCTGTTGTTGTTTCCCTATTTTTCTTCTTATTACCCTTTTTATTATTTTTGACTTCTTATGACTGCTTTGCTTTTTAATTTGTGCTTTTTCTTGTATCCCTTCTTTTTTCTTTTCTTTTTCATGCATCCGTCTCATTTTTTCATTCCATTTTTTCCGTCTTCCTTCTCTTATGTTTTATCCTTTCTTTTTTTTTTCTCTGACCGCATTTTATCTACTTTTTTCGTTTTCTAGTTTACAAATTCATATTTTGGATTTACTTTCCGGTATCGTTTTTTATCCTCCCTATTTCTTATTTACGATGTCCTATTTCCTATTACCTGTTTTTCCGTTCTGTTGCTTGTATCCTATTTCTTATTTTGTATCTATTTCTTATATCCAATTTTCATAACTGTTTTTGGTATTTTACTTTCTACTTTCAATGTTAAGCATACTACTTCACTTTTGCTTTTTTCATGTTCTTTTTTCATGTTCTTGCTTCATTTTTTGTTTTTTCTAGTTTTCTTTCTCAAATTTACTTTTTTCCTTTCAAATTCTTCCGTTTCTTTTCTTTTTTTCGTCCCTTACCTCTTACCTTCGTTTTCATTTTCACGTTTTTTAATTTATCTTCTTTATTTTAACTCATTTTGTCACGTCTTTTTTGTTTTCTTTCCCTTGTTTCTGTTGCTCCTCTTTTAAGTTTTTTTCTTTTTCATTTTTTTCTTTATTTTTTTTCCTTTTTTTTCATATTTTCATCTTCTTTGTAGCTTTCTTCTTTCTCTTGTTTTTATTCTCTTTTTCGTTTTTATCTTTTATCCTTTTCCTATTATTATTTCCTCTTATTGTTTTATTTTTACCTTTACCGTTCTTGCTGCCTTAATTCTGATTGGTCTCCGCTAAAGTTGTTCTGCCAGGGACCGTTTCACTTAATGGGGATAATTTTGATAAGATCAGAAACTATATTGCGGAAGCATAAAAATGCCAAAATCAACCATGCGTCCCCACTAAACTATTTGCAGTAAAAGACATTTTGTGATATAAAAATTACCTACCGCACTTTTTGGCTCTGCTCAGCAACAATGTAGACATACTTTTTCCCACCTTTCCCCACTAAGCAACCAGCAAGAAAATAAGCTAACAGTAGAGCACAGAAATTTATTCGAATGTAATTCAAATGATCGCCTCTATATACCGGCCTGTGCCTGTGACCGGAACCAAGTTTCCATGGGTCGTCTTATTTACTCAAGTCCCCGCGGAAGAGCATCCGGCAGTGGGGTGGGGATGAAAAGCGGGACGAGTGGAAAGAGAATTTATATGTCTGACTTGTTCCTGACCGGTGTGCTGCGGTGAGGGCCATGTGCAGAATTGACCAAGAACCGAACCGACCGTTCACCGGTCGGCCATTGACTGGCCAGGGGCAGTGCTAACCAGTCACAGAACGGACGTTCCAGAAGGTTTCCTATCAGGAGCAGCAGAATATTGGTTTGCCGGCTGCCTACTTTGTTGTTGCGTCAAAAGTACTCGTTTGCAGAAGTGCGTTTAGCGTTGCAACCGGGCGGAACATTGGCGGTACTCGCGACAAAGGAGGCTTTTGTTTGATGACGAACCGAATTTGACAGGAACAATGCGATGAACTACGCGCAACTGGTTCTAGAAAAAAGAAACAAATTAAGGTTTTATTCAAGTGTCGTAACCTCAAAGTGGAACAAGCAACTTAATGAAGAAAAGTGTTTTAAGTAGTACACTATACAAAGGTGAAAAAGTGCGCAGTTAATAGAAGTCAAAGCGGGTCTAGTGGTGGTATTGTTTCACCAAACTCTACAAACATGGCATAATTTTCCGCGCGGTGCTACACATTTGGAGAAACGAAACCAAAATCGAGGGTGTGAATTACACGTGCGTGTCGAAACGCTGCGCCGCCTATTGCGTGACATAAACTACAAACAAGGCGAAACTTTTGCCAACCTGATTTTTCGCTTCCGAGCGCGAAGAACAACCAAACCGCAAACGAGGTAGGACAATAATTTATACACTGAATTTGGTGAGGAAAATCTAGGCAAAGTTTGAACATTCTTCGCTGCTGGAGAGCCATTAGTCTGTGATTTATCGTCTTTGGTGGTTTCATAGTGCAAAGAGACTCCCCGCTGTACTAGAGTGTGGCGGAATTCAGTACAGTAAACTGTAGTTTTTAAAAAGTGTACATATAACTGACTGAAAGAATTACTATTTGGACCAAGTGATGTGAGGTTTGTGAAATCTGCGATCCGTGCTTGGGACAGCCAATGACAAGGTTAGTGCTTTTCGCTAATGTTTTCTGCAAATTTTATGACTGTCATCGTTAACTGATTAATGTCTTTTCTCTCACCCAGTCGCGTGCGTGTGTGTGTGTACTCATCCATTTCAGACGCTGTGTGACAAGACATGTTTTCTGTAAATATTCTTCATCAATACTTTCTGAATCAATCATGACTTTTTAGGGAAAGAGATTGAACTTTGTTTCAAATGAAATTAAGAGTAGAAAAATTACTACCGTTTGGAAGGTGTAACACAATTGCATAGGTTAAATTGTCAAAAATAAATGAAAATATTTTAATGCGGTCGTCGATTCTTTTACTTTGTAAATTTATTGTATTTGGTAGAGCTGTTTGAAAGTATACCGTATCTTAACAGTTACCGTATTGCATGTCACGGAAAATAATATAATGCGTAATAAGGAAGAAAAAGGGACACAGTGAAAGTCGTCCACCTTGTTAATGTCTTCATTATGCGCATGTACACGTAAATTCCCTATCGTGCTTATTCTCCCTACAACTTCTGACAGTTTAAATTAGGACAATAAAAATGAGTGCTTTATTTTTGAACGCCTCCTTTTCCGTGGATAATCAGGAACAATTCCTATACCCCTACCCATATAGCTAAGATGTTCACTTGACTATTTTAGCATTTCTTTGTATTTCTATTACCCATTTGTAAATTCATATTATAGAGGTTTTAACCTGAGGGTAACTTAGCAACTTTTTTCGAGATAGAAACATTTCTAACCCTGTGTCCGGGGGACGGCTACCGAACCTAGGTGAGCTGCATACAATCGGCAATCGATTTACCATCTACAGAATATTTCGATGCCAATACCTGATAAAGAAGTGTCGTTTCAAATGTTTCCGTTATGTAGTATTTTGTTAATTTAGCCATTAATACACTTATTGGTCAATTTTTTAAACAATCTAATCTTATTCATATTTACTAATGAAAACATGAAGTCCAAAATTTGATTTTGAAGCGAAACATCAGTCACTCGAATCTATAAATGAGACCCGCACAACTCATTTCAACACCATTTAGATAACACCAAATTTTCGAATTCTTTATGAAATAGCATAATAGGGATGGTCAGTTTGTAAACCAATATGTTTTCGCTATTTTGGACCAACGCGATTGATGTAAATTAAAGTACTCGAAAGCTGTAATATGGAGGAGAGTCATTGAAACTGATACAGTGAAACCCGAAAATTTCCTGCTTCTTTCCTCTTTTTTCCATTTTGTATTTTATTTTTATATTTTGACAGATACTTTCTCGTTCTTTCCTTCTTCATCCCATTTTCGGACCTCCGCCTTCCTTTTTATTTTTCCCGTACATCGTTCATTTTATTTATTCCTTTTTCAATCTGATGTTCCTTCCCTCTCCTTCTTCCTTTTTTCATTTCACTCTTTGCTTATTCTTTTTGTTTTTATTAAAAATAATTTTCTAATTTTCTATTTCATTATTCTTATTTTCTATTTCCTGTTCACTGTTTCTTAGTTAATTTTACACTATTCGTTTTCCCTTCTTGTAGTTTTTTTTCCTTCATCGTTTCTTCTTTTGCTTATTCCTTGTTTTGTTTTTCCTTCTTTTTTCCCCTTTCTTCTTTATGGTATTTTCTGTTTCCTTATTTTCATTTCCTTTTTTCCATTTCTTTAATCTTCCATGTTCTTCTATTTTCCACCTTTTAATTTACTTCTTTTTTTCTTTCTCGATTTTTGGAAACGCTTTCTTTTAAGAATTTGACTTTCTTTTCTCGTTTTTCTTTATTTTCTGGTATAATTTTTGATTTTTTTTATCATTGTTTGGTTTCTTTTTGCATTTTCCTAATCCCTTTTTTATTATTTCTCTTCTCATATTCCTTTTTTATTGTTTACCATTTTTTTCATTTTCTTTTTGCTCCTTTCGTTTTATTGTTCCCTTTTCCATTATCATTTTGCCTTTCTTTTATTTGTTTTTCGATTTTTCTTTATTAAAAATTATTCCATTTTCTTTTCTGTTTTCTTATTTTCTTTTTAGTTTAGTATTTTTTCATTTTTCATCTTTATTTTTTTCTTTTTGCCTTGCTACACGCTTCATGACTTTTTGTCATCCTGTTTTTATAATTTTTCGTGTTCTTCTTCTCTTTTTTGTTTTTCCTTTTTGCATCTTTCCTTTCTTCTTTGTTCGTTTTTCTTTTCAGTTGCTATTTTCATATAGTCAATTAATTTTTTCCATTTAATATTTTATTTACGCCTTTATCCAAGTTAACTTCTTTTTCTTCCTTTTTTATTCTCTTTTCCCTTTCTTCTTCATTGTTTCCCTTTTCCATCTTTTTTCACTTTCCCCTTCTCTTTGCTGTTTTCTGTTTTACTATTTTTCTTTTTTATCTTTTTCGTTTTTATCCTTTTACTTCCTCTATTTGGCTTGTTCGTTTCCCTTTTTGATTTTTCTAGTTTTCACTTTCATATTTCGAATTTCATATTTCCTTTTTCCTATTTGCATTTAGTTATTTCCTATTGCTTATTTAGTATTTGATTTTTTGCTTTTGCTTTCTGCCATTTCTTAAATTCTATTTTCAGCATTCCAGCTTCAATTCCCGTTATGCTGTTTTCGTTGTCCATTTTCTCCTTTTTTGAATTCTTTTACATTTTTCTTTTTCTATTTGTTGTACAATACCTTTCCTCCCTCAACTTTACCATTTATATTTTTCCTTATTTTCTTTTTTTTAATTTCCTCTTTTTTTCTAATTCCATTTTTCCTGTCCTTAATTTCGGTTCCTTTCTTCCTGTTCTTTATTTTCTGTTTTCCTTATTCCCCTTATTTTCCTCTTTTCCCTTTTACCTGTCTTTTTCCTTTTTTATTTTTTATTTCCCGGATATTGTTTTTGATAGTTTTTTCTCCTATATTCTATATTCTCTTTTTCTCATTGTCTAGAACTTTTTTTTATCCCTTTTCTTACTTTTTTTTCCACTTTCCATTCTCCATTTCGCTTTTTCCTTACTCTTTTTCATTACATCTGTTCGTTTTGTTCCCCCCTTGCTCTTTTCTTACACCTCATACCGTTCCTTTTTTGTTCCTCTTTACCCATTTCTTTTTCCCTTTTTCCTCGTGTCGGTTTTCTTTCTTTCTTCTTATTCGCTTATTTCTTTTTCTTTTTCATTTGTTTTCTTCTTTATTCTTGTTTTCTTTAATCTTTTTCCATTTAACTTGTTGCTTTTTGTTTTTTTTTTCTATTTTTGCTTCCCTTTTTTCCTCGCTCTTTTTTCTATTTATCTTTTTTCTAGTTGTCTAGGAACACCTTTTCTTTGTGCCTTTTGCTTGTTCCTTCTCTTTGATTGGTTTTCTATTTTCCTTTTCTTTTTTCTGATTTTTTTTCGTGTTTTGTGCATATTAACTCTCACTATTCATTGTTTCTTTGTTTGTTTCATTTTTTTTATTACTTTCAACCCTTTTTTGTTGCTTATTCTATTTCTTTTTTCTCATCCTTTTTTCTCATGTTTTTCTTCCTTTTTTGCTTTCTTTTTTCTTTTCATCATTTTCTATTTTTCCTTTTGTTTTCTTTCGTTTATTTTGCTTAGTTTTTTATATTTTTCTTTTGCTTTTTCTTTTCACTTGTTTGTTTTTGTGTTGTTTTTTCTATTTCCATCTTCTTCCATTCTTGTTCTTTTTTCTGTTTTTCTTTTCCGTATTCCATTTGTTCCTTTTTCCTTCTTTTTTGTTGGCTTTTATTTATTTATTTATACAGTTTTTACCTTTTATTTATATTTTGCTTTAGACTTTATGTATTTGGACTTTCTTTGTCATTCCATTTTTCCTTCCTTTTTTACCCATTTGTCTGCACTTTTTTTCCTTTTCCCCGTTTCCTTATTCCTTCTTTATGTATCGATCTTCAATATTTTTTGTTTTTCTGGTCTATTTTCTCATTTTCACTTTTTTGTTTTAATTCTACCCTATCTCCTTTTTTTCCTTTTACTGTTTCCTTTCTTCATTCTTTTTGTAGCTATTTTCTTCTCTTTTTGTTTTTCCTTTTTGCTTGTTCTTTCTTTGTTTTACTCTTTTCCTTATATTCTTTTTTTTTGTATTTTCTCATTTTTACTTTTTTCCATTTTTACATTTTATCATTTTTACTTTATCTATTAATATTTTCCTTTATTCCCCCTTGTTCTCTTTCACTCCTCCATTTCCCATTTTCCTTCTTTAAACTTTTTTTTTTCTTTTTCTGCTCCTTACTTCAATCCGTCTTTTTTCTTAGTTTTCCTTCTGTTACATTTTCCTTCTTCAAGTTCTTGTTTATTTTACCATTCTTTTTTCTTCTACCTTCTATCTATTTTTTTGTTTGTTCTTTAATCTTTTCTTTTTTATTTTTTTAAGCCACAAGGAAAAAGGAATAAGATAAAAATCATGAATATAAGATTTTTATCTTATTCCTTTTTCCTTGTGACTTATTCCCTTTTTCTTTTTTTCTTCTCCCTTTTTTCTTATTCCTTTTCTCTTTTCCCCTTTTTTCTTATTTATTTTTCCTACACTTTTTCGGTTTGTTCTGTACTTTCTTTTCATTTTCTGTTTTTTTCTTTGTAATTTTAGCCTGTCCTGCTTTCTGTTTTTTCTTTTACCCTACTCTTTTTTTCTTTGCCTTTTTGCGGTTTACTTTTTATGATTTTTTTGTTTTCTTCGTTTTTCTTGTTTTTTTCCTTCTTTTTGCTTCGTTTTTGTTCACTTTTTCCATTTTTCATTCGTTTTCTTCTCTCTTTATTAATATTTTGCTTTTTCTTCCTTTACCTGCTTTTGTTCTCCTCTTACATAATTTCATTTTCAGCTTCCGTTTTTAAACTGTTTTATTCTTGCTTTTACTTCCGTCGCCCTTCTTTCTTAATTTTTCCTTCTGTTGCAATGTCCTTTTTTGTATTTTTTTTCTATCGCTATTAGGCATTCTTCTATCTTCTTTTTACCTTTTCTTTCTTCGCTCATCTTTCATTTTTGTTTCTTCTTATTTTTCTTCTTTTTCTTGGAAGAACTATTTTCTTTTTCCCCTTTCGGTTTTTCCTCCTATTTCATTCCATTTCCCTTTTTCTTTTTCCCTTTCTTAACTGTTTATTTATTGACCCTATATGCGGGGGTGTGAATCGAACCCAGGTGAGCTACGTACAAGGCAATTGCTTTACCGACTACGCTATGCTCGCCCCCTTTTCTACTTTTTCATTTTTAGCATCCATTGTCATGTTTTACTGTTTTTCACCTTTTTTATTCTTCCGTTTTACATTTCTTATATTTCATTTCCTTCTTACTTTTTCCTTCTTTCTTTATTGTTTTTCTTTTCTTGCTCGATTATTTTTCTTACTTTGTTCATACTTCCTTCATCAATTTTCTAATTTATCTTGCTTTTTTCTTCTTCCAACTTCCTTCGTCTTTCATATTTGTACTTTCTTTGTTGCATTTTCCTTCTCATTTCTATCTAATTTTTATGTCTGCCTCAATTACAACCTGAAAATTTTTCTTGGAACTCCTCTGGATCACTATTAACACATAATACATTGGATGTGGCTGCGTTAACTTCGTAGGAAATACTGAGTAGAATTCTCCACGTGTCAATAACACTCCGCCCCGATTGGGTAAAATTTGGTCAACAATTGTACGGAAGCTTTAAGTCGACGATTGTATCTATTTACCGAAGAAATCATTTATAAAGCGGGCGGTTATTATAAATCGTGACATTGTGTGATATGTGGAAGAGGGAGTAAGCTGTGTCGTGTGAGTGGGGGAGTAAGCTGTAATAAAGTTGCTGACATGTGGGGGAGAGAGAGGTCAATTTTGGGCAGTTTATGCGTGATATCATTTAGTCTAAAGCCGTAATTTCATTTCCTATAACAAATAGAGCAATTTTTTTTAATCCAGCGACCACCATTATCGATGATCACTGGTGTTCCCAAATTCACGAACTCATCGACTACCGCGACATCGTTGGCCTCAATCGATACTCCCGACGGGTGACTTCCTCAGAATCGCTGGCTCCTTAATATACTTTAAGGCACACAGGTTAGCAGCTTTTATTTCTCATAAACTTGTGAAAACTACACAAAATTTTCCCATACTTTCCATCCAGTTCTAGTTATAAAAAGTTGCTACCTATTAGGGTCGATTACGGGCTACCTGCAAACATCAATTCCCAGAGTTGTCCTCATACATAAGGTTGTTTGTACCACCTTAATATAAATCTTAAACGTTTGAGATACATCAAAATGGTCTAGGAGTAACTAGTGTCATGGATGTTATGATGGATCTGAAACCTATGAAATGCTAAGGTTAATTATCAAAACTCTATTAACCCTCCGGCGGTCGCACCATTGTCTACATTTAGGCGATTGTCGGCAGCTCTACACGCAAAAATAAAACAACCCAAAGAATAAGTTCTTTTAACTTACTTTTGAGTTGTGCGTCGCTTTCGCACTTATTAGTGTTGTCAAAAACAAAACGAGAGATTTGACTCACTCGAGGTCTTCCGTGCAGTAAGGTACTTTTGAGTTGCCTCAAAAATGGCCAAGAAATTCAATTCAACAAAACAAAGAAAAACTGGAAATGTGTTACACCTCCGAAACAACCCTAAAAATGATAGGAACAAAGTTCAATCTCGAATGTACAACCGGCACCAGTAAAAAATATTCCCCACTCCTGTAAAATCAAAATGGATCGCAAAATGACCGAAAATCACCCATCCACCAAACCACTCCCCGCAAAGCAAAATTGTTCCCCCACATTGCAATTGGCATCCATTGTGAACAATTGGAAAAAGCACCTCGAAGACAGCAATGCCCAAATGATCTCACGAAAATTGGTAAATACGTTTAAGGTTCTGTTCCAGTTCATTTTGCTAGTTGCTGCCCGTTCAATCTTTGATCTTCCAAAAAAAAACGTCCTTTCGAATCTAGCTTACTGTCCCAAGTAATTGCCGTTTTTTTCTCTAACCCCTTCCGACTTGTATATAAGCATCCTGCTGCTAATGGTTTGTACTGAACTAAAAATGCTTGACGAGAATGGTCCTCATCATCAGTATTCGCATGTAATAGAACAGTTTTTCGTAGCGTAGAGTGTCTGTGCATCCATGTTATATTTCTATGTAAGTACGACCCCTGTGGCGGATCTTTTCGCTTTGCCAATCGCTCATTATTCATCGGTGTTGCATGTCGCATTTAAAGCACCTTGTTTTTTTGTTAACTATGTTTCATTTATCATTTTAGGTGGAATGTAGCTTGTCGTTCCACGTCTTGATTGATATAGCTTGTGTCCTAGATTATTAGCAAAATAGCGCCAAGGAAAGGAACAAACTGCTAATTATAGAAAAAGCTTTACTGGGGTTTTCCCCGGCAATAACTGAGCCAACGGCTGACTCACCGCCGAAGGAACAGAACACTACACAATACGATAAACTCCCCCTTCTTTTCCGACCGAAAGTTAGCTAACGAGAAAAACTAATTAGCGTCTATTAAAAAATTAAATTCATATTTAAATTATTACCTCACCACATCGCACTGTGCACAGTTCCTGTTGATAAACCTGCAAGCTAGCTAAAAACCACAGCTGTACAATCTACCCGCACTCTAGGGGGCGATAAGCAAACGGTTCTATTGGATTACCGCACAAAAAGCGGTATGCTATGGCCCAATTCCGGGGTTCTTTGTTCACCAGCGGATTTAGTAGTACACTCGTAACACCGTTGATCGAAAGATTGTTGAATGCTTAAGCGAAATAATTTTCATTTGTCCTACAGTAGCGTTTTTTGTTGTAAGTCGACTTCGTCTCATCAGTGTCTGGCTGCTAGATGTTAAATCCTATAAAGATAAGCACTACTTGTATTCATAAGCAACTAAACTGGTCACGGATGATGTCCCAAAAGCAGAGAAGTTCTTATTGCTGATTAGATGATAGCTAAATCGAAACTTGGTTCAGCTTGAAAGCAATGTGTTGAAGTTTGCTTTACTACATTCCTAGAAGAAATGAAAACACTGATAGTAGGATTTTACATTTTCTGATACATAAAATTAAATATTGTGGCTCTTTTGATGTAAAACTCAGGTTAAATGTCTCGGGAAAAGCCGCACCACTAACATTTTTACATGTAATTAAATTAAATTTATGTGAATAGGGACGCTCCTTTTATGTGCATCTGGCAAGACGTAAAGTTACAAGATTTTTTCTTGCTGTGTATTTCCTAAGGATTAAATTTAATTACACAGTTTTATGCATGAAGGGCGTATTACCTAAAATTTTGGTAAATCATGGACTTACTTTTCAACTTTATTGCATTATTTGTAACCCGTCAGGCTAACAATTTACCCAAATTTGTGTTGTTCACGCCGTAGAGTGTATTGTTTACTATAACTTTACTCACCGCTGTCATTATACGCTCTTTCCTATTTTTCATGTCAATTTTATTGAAATATTAGTCCATGAACGTTGTTATTAGTCGAGATAGGTGTAGTCATTTAGGATTAGATAGGCTATAACTCTCCTCTTGCTGTCAAAAAGTGTGGTGAATTCGCGGATCGATAGATGAAAGCGACGGCAATAGTGGAAGGCAGGCAGTTTGTTGACATCGTGCAGGAGGCAGCCATCGTAGTTTTGGTAGTTAGTTTCGCACCACTTAGAGTGCAATTCGTTTATTTTCGATTGTGAACGATTCCTTGGCTGGACAATTCAAGCCCACGAACATACACGTGTGATTGCCGAAGAAAAGTTTATCCCCGCCAAAGTGCCGGCTCGTGATCCGAGAACATGTTTATGGTGTCGCTGGTAAGGGAAGCTAAGCGCGAAGGAGCTACTTGCCTCCCTCGCTAATTAAAAAGGACCTAGAAGACGCCTTTTCGCCCTCGCTGTGAAGGATCAGCCGAACGAGTTTAGTTCTCCTTCACAGCTCACACACACACACACACACATTCAAGAAGAGCGTATCAGGGAGGCACAAAAACGTCTCCAGAGAAGTGACTTATGGGATAGGGAGGCTTCAAAAAAAGGCGCCAAGCTCAACTACCTAATCAAATGCAATGGTCCGCTGTCGGAACAGCGAACGGGAACGTCCGGCCGTGTCCCGGTCGGTCGAACCAATCGCCCGCCTATCTTCAGCATCATCTAGCGACTGCAGTATTTGCAGAGGAGAGTTTCGGAGGAGAAAAGAATGTCGGAATAGTTTGTATTTGTTTGTTTACCTTTTTGTTTGTGTACGGAAATCCGAAATTCTGAAGAAGCCCCTAGGCCGCCCTGTCAATAAGGGTCATATACGAATTTTTTTCCGGGCGTATTATTAAACTCAGCTCAGCAATTTTTTGCAAAGCAAATAAGTTCATGGAAATCGACTACGAAGCAACCTGTACGCAAGAGTGGATCGACATACTCCATTTTCCAGCACAGCACTTTTAAGGTTCCTCTTGTGGTCCCTAATGACTATGTAGATTTTAGGGGCGATTTGTTGTTCCCCGGATCTGCGCATTGCATTTCAAATTTTTAGGGAAATTAGTATGGAAAATACTACGTTTTTGCATCTCCGCACGATCAGATCGCTATTTCATTCAAGCTAAAAAACTAACCTAACGAAAAGCTTGTCCAGAATATGTTTAACAAACTTTGTCAACATATGGTAATGCCATCTAGCGGCAGTAAATATTACTGCTATGCCAAAGAGCGTTACAAACTTTACGGCATGAAAAAGAAAATTATATAAACAAAGATAACGCTGGGCACCAGGGTTGCCATATTCACAGATTTTTCTGCAAGGTCACAGATTTATTTAACAATTTTTGGTCACATTCCATTTCACAGATGAAGATTTTTGTCCAAATAAAAGTCTTATGGCTAAATAGCTTAACAACATGTTCAGGATATTATCCAAACTATATATGGAATGGTTTTACCATATCGCTTATGGTACGCTTATGGTACCTGTATAGTTTCTTGGCATTTTGATGAAAATTTCACAGATTTTTGAAAATATTCCAATTTTACAGATTGGTAAATAGATTTTTTTAGGTTCAACACCTGTGGCATCCTTGCTGGGTACCACCATAAAGCGGAACAGTAGATTCGTGATCAGATTAGATCTTTGCTATTTCCCAGATTATTTCTGTTAAAACACTACTATAGGTTTCTCTGCCATAGAAAAACTTCAAAAGCAGCATAAAACCCCTTTTTTTCAGAGATTTTGGTAGATACGTAAAGTTCAAAGTCGATCGAGGTTAACTTTGTTCGAAAACACCAAACAATCTATTCAAACCAGCATCGAAGAACCCATGGAAGTCCCAGTGCTAGCAAGTAGACACTTGACGGCTCGACTGCAATTGACCTAATAGCATCCGAAATGGGATGGACCTGAAAATAAGAAATAAGTGGCGAAATATCCTATGACCGTAGGAGACGAAGGTAAACGTGGTTGGAGCTGATGGGAAGTTATGGGTTCGGCTTTCAGGATATTTTGAATACCAAATCATTTGTAAATGGTGGTTAGTCACTACTCGGGTTCTGTATTTACCTGCTTTCAACAGACCCTAAGTGTCAGGGCGGCCAAGATGTTTCAACTAGAATATCGAATTTTCGTACACTGACAAGACAAGTAAGTTAACCCTTATATGCGCAATGTTGTTTTAAAACAACATTCCCCGGATCTGCGCATTGCATTTCAAATTTGTAGGGAAAGTAGTATGGAAAATACTACGTTTTTGCATCTCCGCACGATCAGATCGCTATTTCATTCAAACTAAAAAACTAACCTAATAAAAAGTTTGTCCAGAATGTGTTTATCAACTTTGTCAAAAATTGTAACAGGCTAGGAGCTTTTAGAAAAAAAGTTATTACGATTTTAAGATAGAAGGGTTAAATTAATCGCCGAAATTTATTAATTCTGGTAACACTGCAAAGGTACCACCAACGCTTACGTTACAAACCTAAATATATCAGAATATATTCATCGTTAAGATTTGGTGCCTTCGACAGAATTTTTCAGAATGATTATCTAAATCACATGAACTTAGTTGGGAAGTCAAAAAACCGATTCAATTCATCTAACTGTGAGATTCAACCACTCCATAAATAAGCCGTCATTTGTTCGAATCTCTATCAGAAAGAATTTTCTAGTTTGAAGGCTATTTTATGACCAAAAACATTCTCACTTCGCAGATTGATTCCAAACGAACTTTTGGCCATTACAAGATCAATACGATGCTCCTACTGGTATTAGCAATGTTTCAAAATAAAATTTCGAACAAAATAATAGCTGATTTATGACACTTCTATTAGTAAACCTTGGCAATTGATTAAGCAAACGTAAATCAGACATGTGATGAATAGTGTCCGAAAAGTTCGATCTCACTGTTGGGTGAATTAAATCGGTTTTTTGGCTTCCCAACTACCTTTATATAATTCAGAAATTTATTCTGAAAAAATCACTCCAAGATTAGTGTCTGTGATGAACAAGCTGTGAGACATTTAGGATTGAAAGTTAGGTGGTGGTGTTACATTTGCAGTATTGACGGAAGTTATAAATTTTCGCGATTAATTTAATCCTATCTTAAAATCGTAACATTTTTATAGAAAAAAATATCCTAACAAGTTACAGCTTTCGAAAAAGTTGCCCACTGGACTACTCTTTTATTGCATTGGCTTTTCAATTTGAGTAAAACGGCGATATATGTGAGTGGTGTTTTCAAAAAGTTCGTTTATACATATAAATTTCCATACAAAATTTAAATGCAACGCATAAATCCGAGGAGCAACCAATCGCTCCCATAGTTTGCATAATCATTTGTAACTAAAAAGAACTCAAAAAATACTGTGCCCGCTAATTAGCATCATTTTTAATGTTTTTCATAGTATTTCGAGCCACATTACTATACACGCTATTAGGTCTATTAAGAAACTAACTCTGACATAATTTCAGTAAAAGTCTAACAACTTCTTCGAAATGCAGTCTTCGCCAAAATTGTAGACAATAAAATACACCTTTATTTTCGGTTTTAACGGACCACTTCAATGTAAACTGTGGTAATGTGCACCTGTACTATTCCACGATTTCCTCTGTTGTGGCCAGGTCTATTTTGGGCAATTTGCCTTGATACCTAAAACAAAGTGATTAGAACATTTAGAAACGCTCATCAAATCTAAATACTCATTCGTTACGTAGATTTCCTGTCCGAAAAATTTCAATCTCAGTGCAGATCGATCCACTATGTCTGTCTCTGACACTGCAACTCACTGGACACTATATCTCCGCAAAAACATAATAGAATACATTCAACTTACCTTGACCCCTCTGCGATAAGTAAAGGAAGCTTTTCTATTTCACAGTTCCGCGAAAAATAGTCCCAGAACCGGAGTTTCCTGTCCGAAAATGTTTTGTTCGTACATGTTTGTTTACATGCACATCGGCAACACTATGGCAGATGAAAAATTTATGTGCACTATGTGAAATTGGTTTGAATGTGGCCAAAAGTGATTATTGATATTTTCGAAACACATATATTACATCGTAGCCAAGTGTGTATGTGACATAAGTCATCAAGCGTAAATTTTATGTCGGAAAAAACTATATAAGTAAGCAGTTGCCTCATTTCTATTGAATAAAATCATTAAAATAAGTCAGCATAATTGACCATTCATTTTAGATCGTTTGCTACAGTGTGACAACATGTTGCATAAAATCATATCTCATGGCCAGCTAGCATCAGTTTTGCTTGTTTGTTGAGAAAAATGACCTGACTTCCATTGACGTCAAACCAATATCTAGCCAGCAAATTGAAAAGGATTTATATCAATTTTGGGGAATCAATGCGGCAAAGTATGAAAAAATGCCATAGTTGTTTTTTTTCCATTCTACTAAAATGAAAAGTTGAGCAGTGACCGTGAACAATTATGAGGTAATACAATAACAGATTTTTCACATTCTACTGAACATGAACATTATTAGTAACAATAGGTGCACTGAAAATTCAACAAATGTTTAGTTTGCGAACAAAATGAAAATAGTTTCATGCATGTTCGTTATTTAAAAAAAACGTAAAGGGTTTATTAATGTTGACACTGGTAGAACTATTCATCGACGCATGTTGGCAAAAAATCGTACATACTATGAACTCAGAAAAACCTTTCGGCCGAACACGGTACTCCACTCGACGAAAATAACTTTGGCGAGGTACCTTTACTCGTGAATCTAGGTATTTGGTTGGGTATAGTTTTCTTAATTTTCAATCGATTTGAATCATGCGCGTGATTAGGAATTCATTTCGTAATTATTCGGGAAGCGTTTCTGATGCAGAATAGAGAGTATATATCCAATATCAAACATCTCAGTTTTTCGTGTGGAATAAATGAGAGAACTGCATGTATTCCTGATCGTTTTTGTAATTATTTTAAAGCTTATTCTGCGGAACCTTATAGTGAAAACATTGTAAATGGGAAACAGCATATAAGTGGACAATTTTATGGCCGTTTCCGTTGATTTCCGGTTCTTAGAACCATTTTTTTGTAAATATCTTCCTCAACAACCTATTGACACATAACACTAACAATGCTTATTTCAGCGAACAACGTAGAATGTCGACATGATGGTATTGTGAAGTTTAGTTGATGTAATTTGCTTTACCGCTTGACACGAATATTCATCAAAAATTTCGGATTCCTGAATCATGTGAACCTAAAGAAAAGTATCGACATGTGCCCAGATGAGTTCATTTTTAATTTTGAATTATTCAGATGACGATTGGGTAAATTTTTGTGCCACATGTCAGGTAGATTTAGATAGGACTTTTTCACAGAGGGATTGTAACTTTCGCATGTACTTCCCTTCTAAGGTCCACCGGAACCGGTCCCATGACATCCCGAACGCTGTCAAAAATGATCAGGATCAAGTCCTAGACCTTCATTCACTACCCTCGAATATTTTGTGACATTTTATATACACGAAACAGGACACAATTCTGTTCTAAGGCTTTGATAGCACTTATTCCGCTACAGACAAACGATGTATAGCGGATGTAGACCGGACTTCAAGAACCTAAGTTGCGTATCCAAATTATATATCGTTAGATATTTCATTACGTAGAATTTCGCTAAACGTACATATATTATCGTTACAGTTGAAATCTGGAAAATCCAACCAGCGACAATCGTTTTTTCTCTTGTTTAGTGCTAATCCTTGATGTCGGAAGCAGTGCATCATTGTACGAATACAGCGCACTACTTCCGACGTGATTTCATTGTTTAGAACCAGAGAAAATACGATTGTCGCTGGTTGGATTTTCCAGTTTTCAACTGCAACCAGAATACGTTCATATACACAAGACTTTTTCAAATGTAACGCTCATTTTTTGGGTGAACCTATTTTGTCAAAATTATCACAGTATAACCAACAGTGTTCCTAGAATACATTCACTGTTAGCATGTTTTCTCCGTTGAAGTGGTCCCTTAAGTAAAAAGTCTTGAAAGCTTCTTCAGCTCTACCTTAAAACTGACGTTTTTGTTTCGATTGTAGAGATTTTTGGACTCTTTTTTGGGTTAGAAAAAAACGTGAGTGTAGTTAATAAGTCGTTGTACGCAGTTCACCTGGATTTGATTTCCAACCCCGCACACGTAGGGTTTAAACTTCTTCCAACTAGAAAGAGGTAAAACCTCAATAATTGAAACAAAAAACTCCGTGTGTAGGTTGAGATTCGAACCCAGGTGAGCTACGTTCAAGACAATCCTGCACTTACCAACTACACTATGGCCGCCGTCTGAAAAATTGATATTGTTACCAGGGATGTTTCGAAACTGCGGCTATTTCGAATGTTTCAACCATCGATGTAACCACTCAAAACACATCACCGCCAAACATATTCAATTTTTCTCATTATACATAATCCGCTTATCGTTTCTTTTTTATGGGAAGACGGGCGGCATTAAAAGAACGCCGTTCCATTTCCCAGGCAGATTACCTTAGAAAAAGAATCCGTCGCGTGACCTTCTTCCCCATAGGGTGCATCATGGCTCAAAAACTGAATTTACACTGTTTTGAAGTGAACTTGAACATTTATAACGTATAACACTCTGTTTTATCTGGTAGCAGATGCAATGAATTGAAGAAAATGAGCCATTGTTGCATTTTGTTATTTTTGAAAAAAAAAAATTAATTTAGATGTCTGTTTTCTGTGGTATGGATATTTCTCATAACTCACGCCACAACGCTTATATAGTATCGCCACAGATAACAGACGTTTAGGTTCGATTCGAAGTGGGTGAAAACATCCGCAGCTGATATTACGAATAAATCGGACATCTGAAAAAAGGTTTGTAGATGGCGCAGTGATAGATGCAATTCATTTAGAGTGCAACTGTCAAATACGTGTAGCAAACAGTTGCATAGATGGCAATAGTGTAATGCTGATTTTCAACGTTTTTCAATTAGAAAGGTGAAAATATATTTTGTTCTAGCCTGCAATGTCTGCTATCTGTGGTATCTCTCTTTGGCAAGCGCCGCAATTTTCCTGTCGCAGACCACCGCAGAATATGACGTTTATCTTGATGTTGACCCTCGTAGCCCAAATAAAAGTGATGATGCCATTTATCCGTATTTGGGTCAAAACTAGCTATAAAAATGACCATTCGCTGTTTTACTTTCACACTTTTCGACAACTAACAAAATATAACCTCAAATTTCCAGCACATATCAAATCAAAATGGCACTTGGCTGCAATCAAAACGGTCTCTCTATTAGTCAACTTTTATATTCGAGTTATGCTACTTACCGTGTAATAGGTATGCTTCGAATATTGCCATGAATTTATCCGTATCACGCGACACCTGTTTCCCCCTCTGTTTTGCCATGTTAGGAAATTTAACTGTCAATGTAAAAATGCCTTCGAAGCAAAATATTTAAATTAATCAGAGCTAGTACCTCGAATAACGGGTGCCATACAATCACACACGCAACGGATAATTTTTTTCCCGGCAATGAAGGAATAATTTATGCAAATTTAAAGCCTGGTGGCTGGAACCGGTGCTGCAGCGCAATCTACCGAAGCTGAAGGACCTGCTTTTTTGGTTTTCCAAACGGTTTACGGTTGTGATCTGGTTCCTGCTGGTGGCTCATTCGTGACGTGACGACCATGGTCACTCGATGAAAATGCACCGCTCGGTAATAGGTTATTGAGAGCGAGTCGTCAAATCGCGCCGAGAAAAGGCTGGATATTAAAAAATTTAAATTCTGGTTTTTCATTTTCCGAAAGGTATTCTTGACCTTCTACTTTCACAGAGTTCACCATCGATTTCTAGGCGTACAGGATAATTGTGGTGCCAGTGGTTATAATCTAAGGGATACTAAAATGTTTTACTGTTTGGTGCACGAAAAGCTCATGAGACCAACGGTTCAATTCTTATAGTGCCGGACAAAACATTAGGGACTGGAAAAACTCGGAGCAAGAGAACTGCGGTAACAGTTTTCCTAGCGCTACCAACCTGTAAGTCTCGATTATGGTAATGCCATCTAGCGGCGGTAATTAACACTGATATGCCAATGAGCGTTACAAACTTTACGGCATGAAAAAGAAAATTATGCAAACAGAGATAACGCTGGGCACCAGGGTTGCCAAATTCACAGATTTTTCTGTAAAGTCACAGATTTATTTAACAATTTTTGGTCACATTCCATTTCACAGATTTTTGTCGAAATAAAAGTCTTATGGTTAAAACAACATGTTCAAGATATCATCCAAACTATATATGGAATGGTTTTACCATATCGCTTATGGTACCTGTATAGTTTCTTGGCATTTTGATGAAAATTTCACGGATTTTTGAAAATTTTCTCATTTTACAGTTTGGTAAAAATATTTTTTTTTTTGCTTTAACAATGCTGGGCACCAGCATAAGACGGCGCAGTAGATTAGTGATCAGATCAGATCATTGCTATTTCCCAGATTATTTCTGTTAAAACACTACTATAAGTTTCTCTGCCATAGAAAAACTTCAAAAGCAGCATAAAAACCCATTTTCAGAGATTTCAACCAAAACTATCTAGAGATCGCTTGCATTGACCATAAGCCTCCAACCCATGGAAGTCTCAGTGCTAATAAGTAGACACCTGAAGGCTCGACTGCAATTCACCTAAGTGCATCTGAAATGGGTTGGACCAGCAAATAAGAAACAAGTGGTGAAACATCCTATGACCGTAGAAGACGAAGGTAAACGTGGTTGGAGCTGATGAGAAATTATGGGTTCGGCTTTCAGGATATTTTGAATAGCATATCATTTGTAAATGTTGGTTAGTCACTACTCGGGCTCTGTATTTACCTGGTCTCTACAGACCCTAAGTGTCAGAGCGGCCAAGATGTTGCAACTAGAATATCGGATTTTCGCACACTGACAAGTCAAGTAAGTTAAGCCTTACATGCGCAATGTTGTTTTAAAACGACATTGCGAAAACCATCACAAGATTGTCATAGTAACGTATTAAAGCTATGAGTGGCCCATCAAATCGGTGGATCTGGAATCGGCAGATAATTGGAAACCACTAAACACAAATGAATGGTGGAACAAGATATAATGTAAAAGGGACGCCATCCCAATTGGTGAATGTCACTCTTTGACTCACAATCTAAACTTAAATAAGAAACGTAAGAAATGCCAAAATACAAAGAACCGCAACATCGACCATTCCCGTCGAAATGAGCAAAACTCCTTTCCACAACTTACCACTAAGGAGAACGGTTTCGTCTACGGTGAGTTATCTGACGAAAATTTTTCTCTATCGCTGCGAAGACAAAGGATCCAAGATCGTCTCTCTAGGTAAGCATTAAAAAACCGCTGTCGGACGAAGCAGTCAACGAATTAATGAATAAGGAGGACAGGGTCGCTTAGGTCCAGGTAGGTCAGGAGAAAGCCGCTTTCTTATCACCATCTCGTCGTTCAGTCTGCGAAAGCAGCAGTCTGCAGCACAGGAAATCAGGAAACGGAATAAATTCGATCAAATGACATATTCCCCATGTGTAGCCGAAGATTCGTACTAGAAAATTTGGTGCAAGTATCTGTGCCGCCCTGCCACGAAGGGTCAGTCGCACGAAAAAAATCTGAATCCCGAGTAGTTGTATAGTACCATTTATAGAGTAGTAGGTCTACAAGCCAAACATGTAACATGTTGTCAATTCTTTGGCCACGTGCTTTAGTTCTTGACATTCATGAAACTGACTTCAGTATAATATTCAGCTTAACGGAATCAGAATATATTGACTCAAATGATGAGCTTAGGAAGGGTGGAAAAGAGAAACCACTAAAACGAACAGCTGGTATTGAAATGCTCGAGTAGTTTAAATCGCCTGCGAGGAGCCAAGAGCACTTTAGCGCATTGGATTAGAAACTTTGAGCTTCAGTCGTCCAAACACAGTGTCGTCCATGTAAGGACGGCCGAAAACTCGACATCGCAATGGGGATCTTTAATTTGTAAAAATTGTGCCAGTTTTTCATATGTATTGATAGCGGGTGTCCTTACGAGTACACTCATATCATTCTTAAACCTTAATTATTCTTTTATGATTTTTAAATTTAAAAAAACAAAATTAAATTCAACCAGCAAACTGAATAAAAAACAATAGCAAAATAGCAACACGAGAAAGAAGGTCACAAATTACAAAAGTGACAGAAAGAGGAGAAGAACAGAAATAGTATAAAAAAGTAAAAGTAAAACAAATTGAGGTAAATAGAAAAGAAAAAAAAATGGCGAAAAAATATATAGCACAGATGAATAAAATGAAAAAGAAATTCAAGTAAAGGAACCAGGAAAAAATGATAAATACTGAAATAACAGTGAAAGGAACAAATGGTTACCGTGAGAGGGAAAAGTGGAATAAGAAAAAGTGGCAAAGAAGATAGAAAAACTAGCATAAAGAAACGAGTAATAGAAAAAAGCATGACGATAAGAGAGTAGATAAAGGAATAGGAAAGAGGAAAAATGGAATGTCAAAAGCATAGAGTAAAAATCACACACTGAAAATTGGAAAGGAATGATGAAAAAAGAGGAAAAACAAAAAAAGGATACGAGAAAAGGAATCGGTTAAATTTAAAATGGGAAAAGTATAAGGGATAAGTAAGCTAAAAATAAGAAATGAAAAGAAAGTAAGAAAACATCGTAAATGAAATGGAATCTAGAAAAACAGAAGAAGCGAAAAGTAATAGAAAAAGATGAAAAGAAGTTGGAATAAAATTAAAAGGAAAAAGTACTCAAGGAGGAGTGAAATTCAACAACAGTACAAATAAAAAGGAATAAAGAAAAAAATAACAATAAAGAAATGGTTACAGAAAAGAAAACAGAAAAAAAGAAAATGAGAAATGAATTTGATGAAAAATCTGAAAGGAGAAAAGAGAAGGAATAAAATAAGAATAGGAGAAAAAGAACGTTAATTAAAAAATAAATAGGAGATAGAAGAAATGTAAAAGAAGAAACATTAAATAAAAAATAAATAGTAGAAAGAAGAAATGTAAAAGAAGAAATAGGAAAAAGTAGAACAGTGGAAGAAAAACGACAAAAAGAAGCAAAACAAAAAGAAAAATATTGAAAGGAAAACAAGAGAAAAAAATGAAATAGGAAAATGGGAAAAATAATAAGATAAAACAACAAGAAATAGAAAAATGGCGAAAAGGAACAGAAAAGTGAAATTGAAAAATGGTTAAGGCAAAAACAAAATGTTAGGAAGAAAGTAAACAGAAAAATTGATAAGGAAAATATAGGTACAAAGTTCGAAAATGAAAATAAGAAATAAAAGTCACAAAGTACAAATAAAAACAAAAAGGACAGGAACAGAAATAGTATAAGAAAAAGTAAAAATAAAATAAATTGAGGTAAATAGAAAAGAAAGAAAAAATGTCGAAAAAATATATAGCACAAATGAATAAAATGAAAAGGAAATTCAAGTGAAGAAACCAGCACAAATGATAAATACTGAAATAACAGTGAAAGGAAAAAAATAATTACCACCGTGAGAGGGAAAAGTGAACAAGGAAAAAGCGGTAAAGAAGATATAAAAACTGGCATAAAGAAATGAGTAATAGAAATAGCATGACGATAAGAGAATGGAAAAAGGAATAGGAAAGAGGAAAAATGGAATGTCAAAAGCATAAAGTGAAAGGACATACTGAAAATGGAAATGGAAAGAAGAAAGATAAAGAGAAAAACCACAAAAAACACACGAGAAAAAGAAACGGTTAAATCTGAGAAGGGAAAAGTATAAGGGATAAGGAAGCTGAAAATAGGAAATGAAAAGAAAGCAAGAAAACATCGGACATGAAATGGAATCTAGAAAAACAGAAGTAGTGAAAAAGAAATAGAAAAAGATGAAAAGGAGTTGGAATAGAATTAAAAGAAAAAGTTACTAAAGGAGAAGTGGAATTCAACAACAGTACAAATAAAAAGGAATAAAGGAAAAAATAACAATAAAGAAAAGGAAAACAGAAAGAAAGAAAATGAGAAAGGAATCTGATGAAGAATCTGAAAGGAGAAAAGAGAAGGAATAAAATAAGAAAAGAAGAAAAAAAGAACATTAAATAAAAAATAAATATGAGAAAAAAGAAATTAAAAGAAGAAACATTAAATAACAAATAAATAGGAGAAAGAAGAAATGTAAAAGAGAAAACAGTAAAAAGTAGTACAATAGAAGAAAAATGACAAAAAGAAGCAAAACGAAAAGAAAAATATTGAAAGGAAAACGACAGAAAAAATTTAATAGGAAAATGGGAAAAATAATAAGATAATGAAACAAGAAATAGAAAAAAAGGCGAAAGAAACAGAAAAGTGAAATTGAAAAATGGTTAAGGCAAAAACAAAATATTAGAATAAAAGTAAACCGAAAAATTTATAAGGAAAAGATGAAATTTAGGTAGAAATTCGAAAATGAAAATCAGAAAGAAATCCAGAATAAGAAAAAAGAAGATGAGAAGAAAAAGCGAGGGTAGCTGAAAATAACAACTAGAAAGAAGAAAGCAGGAAATCCCACCAGAAATTGGATAAAATGCAAAAAGGATAAAATGCAAAAAGGAAAAAAGAAAAAGACAACAATAATTAACACGGACTAACTTAATTAAGTGCTGTCTCGAACTGCCACTTCAGGGACTAAGAAAAAGGCATATTAAATATCCAACATAACAGGTAGTATGGAACGTCGCGCTCAAACTGATATCATTTACACCCACCTATCTGTCGCTCTGGATCACAGATCAAGAGGTAATGGTTTCATTGGAGTTTGCCAAACATTTACTTTTATATCAGGAATAGCCCAGGGAGGCTACTTGAGACCGTTGATGTTTCTACTTTACTTCAATGACCTGTATTCAGTGCTAAACTCCTCGGTGGTCCTTCGCAGACAATTTAAAAATATTTTATCTCATCCGCTCGTTCAATTGAGAATTGCAAATTTGTCCAACAATAGCTTGAAATCTTCGCCGATTGTGGTGTAGCTAGCATTGCGTGTGTATGAATTCGACGTGTTCGGGTTACGAATTCTCACGAAAGACATTCTGGCAGAGTATTGCCAAAGACGTTCGAGCGAAACGTAACGAAGGGAGCGGGATCGCTCTTAGATTGTCCTGTGTTGTCACTCGCCGTGACCAACTCTACCCACTATTCTATCATATACGCCAGTTCTGCATGTATTTGCTGACCCAGCTGTCACAAATACTCAGACAAACACGATAGACATACAACTAGTACGAAAAACTACAATTACTACTACACTAACACTAATAAGCTTCTACTTTTACATTTCTGCAGTTAGTCTGTGCACGATGACCGACCGATAAATCGACATACAATCGACCCCCACTGTGAGCCGTGTCGACTAACACTTCTATTAAACTGTGGAACAATGTTTGCAAACACGGCAAATACAGTACAAGTCAATCCACGTCGACTCGCCAGTTGGCCACGCCAGAGCGCACAGGCTAATTGTTGATCGTTAGTTATCGGCCCATAAGCCCTCTCGGTCTCCTTCATGCACCACTAGTCTAACAAAAAAAAGTTTTGTTCATGTCAAAATAAATAAAAATGTTGGAATTATAAACAATCGCGCAGCAGCGCGCCACGGACAACTTAAAATCCGTGAAAGAAACAAAAAAGTGAAACAGTTCATTACAAGTAGTTTCATTTTTGGATTTAGTGTCTATCTGATGTTGAGTTAGTGCCAGATACTGATGAGACAAATTGAGCTGCAAAAAATTTTTTAGACTTAACTGATGAGTTGTTGTTGAATTCAATATTTTATTTAAAGTACATTCGAATGTTTTCTAAAAAACGACGGTTTGCACCAAACATCAAAATTTCTGTCTACGGCACTGTTTCGGAGTGATGCCATGTTGCAATAGTTATTGAAAAATTCTAAAACTTGTCTTTCATATTTTATTGAAATGAAAGTAAAACTTTGAAAACACCGTCGGTAATTTTTGAACATACGCTATTTTCATAAGTTAGTCATGATTCTCCATCTGCAATGACTGATTACCAATTTTTTTCACAACGTGCTCTTTAATACCTAAACAATTGATTGTTTCTAGATACAAGTCATTCACTCAATTAGATCTTACCTGGTTCTAATAGTGTGCCCCTTTTCTTTATGTAAAATATTTCTAAAACATCAAAAATCGGTACCTTGAAATCTTCTTAGACAGAAGGAATTCGTTACATTATTGAAGAGCCACCGTGACTTACTAAAACTATTAATTGCCGTCTGCCCTTTAGATAGCAATCGACATTGGCCAATTACCCATTTTTTTATTAATCCACCCCGTCACAATGCTCATGCTTACCCGCTTGCTTAATTAGAGAATAAAAATTTGCACTTGCCCCGTGACTCCCACTTTTCCAATAGCGCACTTGTTCGATCCATGTTTGAATGTGCGTGTGAAGCATGAAATCAAATTTATTCGCACTTTGCTTCTGTGTGACCGCAATAAAAGCTTGAAGAACATTATAAACCGTACGAAATGAGAACAACTCACTGCCGATAAACCCAGTAGCTAGTAATTACCTTTCCCCCCCGTTTTTTCCAACCCTGTTAACCAACCCCCTACGACGAATCCGAAACCGAAACAAATCGACGGAACAATAAAAAAATAAATACTAACCGAACCACCGAAACCACCACCCCAGAGCTCAGCATCGGAGACAGTCTCGAGTAGCGAGTTCTTTGACGAGGACGATCCGGTAGATGCCACTGAGTACCAGGTGGCAGCACGACCACAGCCGCTAGCGCCACAGCCGCCGCCGCCACCACCCCCATACGTTCCGGTTCGGTCATACAATGTCAACAAGTACTACCGCGTCGGTGGTGTCGGAAACATTGGCTATCGGGCATCCTCAGTCGGTCCAACCAACCACCATCAACATCATCATCATCATCAGAACGACCACATCGATGCCACCCACGCGAATGGTGGCCCTATCGGCAGCAGCAGCAGCTATCTAGATCAGCGTCAAAGCCAACTACGCGAGTGGCACGGTAGCACCGGCTATCGTCACCAGCCCCCGTGGAGGGAAAACCAACACAGCAATTTTATAATAATGTCCAATGAAATCGGCGCAGACGCCGAACGAAGCCTGAAAACGCCCCCCGATATTAGCAACAACAACAACGATTTTATTGGTGACGGTGGTGATGGAGGCAACACCAACACAACGCAACCCGTCACAAGTACGGGTAAATCACAGCCGATGGCTTTGAGAGAGAATGGTCCGGCAAATCCAGTCAGTGGTTTACAAACATCTCCGAGTAGAACACCGTTCGGAGCTGCTGCCGCTTCCAGTGTTGTTGCGAGTGGCAATACTGCAGGACCTACTTCGGTACAGCAACAGCAGCAGGCTAATAGCAATAACAATACCAGCATCGGTCAGAAGGAGGCCAACGAAAGTGAACCAGTGCCACCCCCTAGTGTTCTTCCAGCGAAACCGAGACCGTTAATCAAGAGCAAGGGATCGGTGTCACCGTTGCCGTTGAAGCGTGCAGTGAACAAACCAGCAACGCCTTTACGGGACAACAATGGCAATAACTTTGACGCCAGCCCACTGAGGGATATTGATTCGGAAGGAACTATCGGGGATCTCCCGGGAAATGGGATTGGGATACGAGGTCCTCCGAATCCGAATCTTCCGACGCGTCCAATTGGTGGTCTGAAGCCTCGCCGAGGCGGTTGGAAAGGCCGTCCGGACAGTGAAACATTCAATAGTAATCTATCGCCTACAGACGATGAAGACAGTGGTCCCGGGGCCACGTCGCGAAGCGTAAATCCTGTGATAACAAGTAACGTAGTGGTGAATCGGAATAAAATCGGTTCTAGCGGTGGTGGTGCCATTGGTGGCGGTGGTCGTGGTGGTTGGGGTGCAAATCAACGACGAACGACAACAACTACTACCGGAAGTCCATTGCAGAGTCCTGCCGGTGCTCTTCTAACGAGTACAACAGGACCGGGCGTTTCGGTGGCCTTATCCGGTGCGGCTGGAGTGCCGCTGTCCATGGACATTCAGAGTGAAAACTCTTCCTCCCAACCGCAAACGACGCCGGTTCATCCGGCTATCAGTGGTGTCGCGCGGACTACCTCGCGCGCCGACTCTCTCGAGAACATTCCCGGTCCGTCCGGCTTACTGCCGCACAACCCGGGCGTACCCGGCACCATCGGGGGCAATCCGCAGTCCAGATACTCAAACCTGTCGTTCTGGAAGGCCCGACGGGTGCTGTTCTATCGGAATGGCGATCCCTTCTTCCCGGGTGTCGAATTTCGCTTCAAACCCGGGCGTGACATTTGCACACTGGAGGCGCTCCTGGATAAGATCTCCGCTCGGATGGATCTGCCCCGGGGCGCACGGTACATCTTTTCCATGGACGGCGACCGCAAGTACTCGCTGGATGAGCTGGAGGATGGGTCCAGCTATGTGGTGTCCTCGTTCAAAGTCTTTAAGGTAGGTACCCTTGAAAACCGTAACACATAAAAACCCTATTAATAGGACCACCTAGCCATGATTTCAGAACACAGCGCCATCAATTTTGTTCGTTCGGTGGTGTATTTTTATAAGTCTCGCGGTTGGCGAAATTTCTCCTCATTTTGACTGGTCGGAAGAGTAACAAGAAAACATAAACGAAAGGGCGATGGTGTTGAGCTTTCTAGGTTACGACATGGTTTACTGTTCTGCGTGGGCTGGTTGGGAGGGGGCAACTCGTGGGCAATTAGCAATGCAAATGAAGCAGACCAATCTTGTCGCCGTCGTCGAGGCGGTCGTCGTTAGTGTGTGTGTATGTAAGTGTGTTAGAGTGTATGTGCGTGCAGCTAGGATTAATTGTTCTTTTAATGCTGTGCGAACGGGACAAAAAATCAGCGCCGGAGACCGTGAACTGTTCTAATTTTCAAACTTATGATCATTATCACGAAACGTGGTGGGTGAAAAGGTTTACACAAACAGAAACAGTGGTTCTACCATGGTTTCGTTTGTAAACGTCTCGCACATTCAAGGATTCCGTTTTTCTTTTCGGTGTCTGTTGAGTGCGATGTAGCCAGAAATTTGTTTTGGTTAATGTTTCAGCGATTTTGGTGGATTATTTAGAAAATGCTCAAATTTAATGTATATTAAAACTTGAAATAGGTGCGTTTCGACTTCGTCTCATCAGAATCCGACACTAACTTAGTGACAAGACCGCTGGATTGACGCTAGCTCCAAAAAACGGTGACACAATTAGTGATGTATTTTTTTACTCGATTAACGCAAATAATTGATTAATTTCTGAAATAATCGACAAATTAATAATCGATTAGAAGCTTTAAGTATAATCGAGTAAATCGATTAGCTGATATCAATTAATCTAAAACATAATTCATGATACTTATGTGCTAACGCTAAAAGTGTAAACGGCAAATAAAATATGCAAGCGACTCAACATTTCAAAATAGACCCTGCGACCTTTTTTTTGGTTCACGAACTAAGATTTACTACCTAATCGATTATTGACTTTAATCGATGATCTTGGCCGATTAATCGAATCAATTAATCAAGCTCTCAAAAATTATTCCCCTAGTCAAGTGTGATGTCCCGCAAGAAAACGAGCCCATTTTAAGCTGATGAGAACTAATAAAATGGAAACATTTGGTTTGGCTTAGCAAGCCAATGCAAGATGCACTATACTAAATTTCTCCAAACGAAAGTAATTATGTGCAAAAAAATCCCTCCAGAGGCAGGACTCGAACCTGCGACCCTTGGAATTCCGGTCCAATGCACAAACCCTTATCCTATCCCTGGGCTATGACACCAGCCACGCGCGTTAGTTCAAAACAAAGTGTTTTCACTATTTCCTCCGCACATTCGTTTTTGCTTTGAAATTGTCTATGACATTAGTGCCTTCGATAATAAACTTAATGCCGGGGAAACTAAAATAAAATGAAATTGATATTTAGTATTTCATGATACGCATCGCTTTATGAAAATTGAAATGATCATCGAAAATTGCTATGAACGAGATTGAATATTCGGAATCTCATAGGAAAACGAAAATCACTACATCCGCTACTTGTTTTCATATAATTGAAGGAAGACGGACTTTGCCTCTATTGTTTTGTTTTATATGAATTAGGAAAGGCAGGAGTTTGTGAAAAAATGATTTGAGTAGATATGCGAGTTTTGGGCCCTGCGCCTAATTTACGAATTTTTAAAACCATGTCTGTTTTTTTGTTTACCTCGAAAGTTCATCTTTGAATTGTCAATCGTATTGTGTCGCTCGGATCGTTCGGATGTGTTTGGGTGAAGTGCCGTGAAACAAAGACGCTGCTCAAGGTTCTTTGCGCATTCTTGAGGCGTGCGAGAACATTTGTGAACTGTTATTCTCAAAGTTATAGCACAAAATTTGTGCAAGCTGCTTTGGTGTTCAGATCAACATTCGTCCACCGATTGAAGCGATCACATTTATACTTTATTATTACTTGATTTGCCTTTTACATATTTTCTAAACTAGTTCTTGTCTCTCCAATCGTATTCTTTACGTTCTGCTTTCGTACCGGACTACAGGCCGAAGCCGAGAAAGACCCATCGGATGGTAAAATAAACTCTGATCCTCCATTTAAAGTTCTACCCATTGAACTCGGATATACCGTACGTTGCCCCTTTTTCTGAATCAAGATATTCGGCTGTGACTAAAATTTCAAAAATCCGCCCAAATAAGCTCAGGGTTGTGGCTTACGATCTAAAGCAAGCAAATCACATTGCGGGATACATGGCTCTTACGATAGAGTTCCGTGTCTACCTACCCGCTCACAAGGTAGAGATAAATGGCGTCGATTCGAGTTTAACATGTGTGGATCTACTGCAGCAAGTGGTTGGCTGTTTCATGCTTGCTTAATATTGCTCTACAAACTCTCTTGCTAACATAAAAAAAGTATTTAAGACAGCATCTTGTAAACGCGGTTCGGAAATGATAACCCGGTGGTAATCCAACTTCTCACCCTTTTTATACATGGGGCATACTACTCACATCATAGAACCTCGAAATCACCTAGTGCAGTGCTCTAGTCAAAGTCTCTCCTCCGTGTTTGAGCTTGACCTAACATGGCAGTTGATCGTTGCCAGCGGCTTTATTATTCCTTAAATGATCCTCTCCTGAATCTCAGGTAGATCTAGTTCTAGGTATCTGTCGTCGGCTGCGTGCGTTCCTGGGCTGATTCTTGCACTACTCCGTCGTCTACTGCTTTACCAGCTTGTGAATACTGGGGGCTATGCTCCACTCCTGAATGTAGTCATTAGAGTGATACGAAATTTTGGGCAACTGCATTCACCTGGATATAAAAACGGCAACAGAAATTCTGGGTCTATCTGAGCTGTCCTGATCCGATTTAAAAAACGGGAGGAAATTGTTGACTCCATTCTGACTGCTAGAGTGGATTGGTCTACTATTCTCGACAGCTTGGATTTTCAAACCTCCCTTCGACGTTTAGGCAATGACACTCTCCTGCGAATTTCGATCAATATTAAAAATCCCAGCTGCTGTTTAAACATTTTAAACAAAAAGTAACAAAAACGAAAAAAATAAGGACCCAAAAAAAAACAAAATAGCAGAACCAAATAATAAAATAGCAAAATGGCAAAATAACAAAATAACGAAATAAACAAAGCAAAATAACAGAATAACAAAGTAACAAAAAAACGTGAATTAAAAAAACAAAAAGCATGAAAACCACAAGCAACAAAAAAGTAAACAAGAAAAACAAGAAACACCGAAAAACAAACATAAAGAAAACAAAACCACAAAAGGAACAAAAAAAGGAAAAACAAAAAGAAAATAACAAACTAAAAGAACAAAGGAACGACATAAACTAAATACAAGAAAAACAACCAAAATATAAAAAAGCAAAAGATAAACAAAAAGAAAATACAAGCATAAAAAACAAGAGAATAAGGAAAAAGACCTAAAACAAAGATTAATAAAAAATTCCGCGAAATGAAAAAAATAAAAATTGAAGACCAAGAAACAAAAATAAACAAAGCAAAAAACAAAAAGAAACAAAACAAAATAAAATAAAAAAATCAAAAAAACGCAAAAAATAGCGAAACAAAAAACATTTAAAACCTAAAAAAGAACAAAAACAAAAGACAAAAAATGAAGAATCAGAGCAAAAAGCAAAAGAAACAAAAATATAAGGAAATAAAGAGAATATCAGGTGAAAGTAAAAGAAACAACATAAAGAAACAAAAAAACTAAAAAAAGGCAAAAAAAAACAAACTAAAATCCGAAAAACAAAGAAACCCAAAAGAAAAATAAAACAAAAAAGCAATGATCAAAAACATTAAACAAAAAATAGAAAACCAAAATACCAAAAACAAAAGAAACAGAAAAACAAGAAGAAAAAAATGAGAAAAAAAGCAAACAAAAATCAAAAGAAAACCAAAAAGAATTAAAACAAGAGGAACAAAAAATAGCAAAGGAAAACAATTACAAGTTTTAAAAAAAAGGACACAAAGAAAAAACAAAACTACAAAAACACAAGAAAAAAAGAAATAATAAACTAACAAACGGCAAAATAAAAAAAGAAAAAAAAAACAAAATAACAAAAAAGCAAAGACTAAACAAAAAACGAAGAACCCAAAACCAAACATAAAAACACAAAGCCAAAAAAGAACAAAATACAGAAAAACCAAAAAAGAACAAAATGCAGAAAACCCAAAAATAAACAAAGAAAAAACAAAAAAAAACTACAAAAAAGCAAAAATAAACAAAACTATTAAACAAACTAAAAGAACAAGGAAACCAAAAAAATTAGAAACGTAAAGCATGGAAACCAAAATATCAAAAAACAAGGCAAAAAAAGAAGCAAAAAACAAGAAGAACTAAATTACAAGAGAAATCAAAAACATAAAAAAACAGAAGAACAAAAAAGGGAAGAACAAAGAGCCAAAAAAACAAAGAAAATGAATAAAAAACAAAAAATGAAAACCGAAGATCAAAAAAAAACAAACAAAAAGGAAAAAACAGAAAATAACACCAAAAATTAGCCCAAAAAAGCAAAAAACCATAACCAGATTACCAGAAATAAACGAAAAGGAACGAAAAAAATCGAGAAAACAAAAGAAAGAACAAAAACACAAAACAAAAGGAACAGAAAATATGAAGAAGCAAAGAAGAAAATAATCGAAACAACAGCAAACAGAAATAAAAAAAAGATAAAAAAGACATAAAAGGGAAAACAAACTAAACAAAGCAGTAAACAAAAACAAAAAAGAATACAAAGGCACCAACAAAACTAAACAAGTGAACAAAGAAAACAATAAAAATAAACAAAAAGCAAAAAAACAGAATACTAAAAAAAAAACAAAATATGTCAGAGAAAAAAACAACAAAAAATTAAAGGAAAAAAAACACAAGAGAATCAGACCAATAACAAAAGAAAAGAATAAAAACAAAAATTGGCCAACACAAAAAACAGAGAACCAATATTTAAAACCAACAATCTAAAAACTAAAGACTGAAAACTATAAATTCTAAACTATAAACTATAAACTATAAACTATAAACTATAAACTATAAACTATAAACTATAAACTATAAACTATAAACTATAAACTATAAACTATAAACTATAAACTATAAACTATAAACTATAAACTATAAACTATAAACTATAAACTATAAACTATAAACTATAAACTATAAACTATAAACTATAAACTATAAACTATAAACTATAAACTATAAACTATAAACTATAAACTATAAACTATAAACTATAAACTATAAACTATAAACTATAAACTATAAACTATAAACTATAAACTATAAACTATAAACTATAAACTATAAACTATAAACTATAAACTATAAACTATAAACTATAAACTATAAACTATAAACTATAAACTATAAACTATAAACTATAAACTATAAACTATAAACTATAAACTATAAACTATAAACTATAAACTATAAACTATAAACTATAAACTATAAACTATAAACTATAAACTATAAACTATAAACTATAAACTATAAACTATAAACTATAAACTATAAACTATAAACTATAAACTATAAACTATAAACTATAAACTATAAACTATAAACTATAAACTATAAACTATAAACTATAAACTATAAACTATAAACTATAAACTATAAACTATAAACTATAAACTATAAACTATAAACTATAAACTATAAACTATAAACTATAAACTAATACTAATACTTTTTCTAAAAGTTAAACATTCCACTAATAGGGATCTTTAGGGGTGTGCGGGTTAATGCATATTCTGATGCAGATTAGTACCGTGAGTTAATATCTCAGGTCTTTTTAAATTTTTTGGCCCGAAACTATTGAAAAAAACATTTTTTAGTTTGTTTTCTTTTAGGACAATAACACATCCAAACCCATGCGACTTGCACGACTCTATAGGTTGCCTTATCAGATCTACCATAGTTTGCAGATGAAACTTGGGATGGCAGGCTGCTAGCGGATTGACAAAGTACCAGATCATGCTGTGTGGGGTTCTGTCCCGGTTAACAATGAGGCGAACGAAATATTTGCAGATACGTCATTTAGCAGGACAACTGTCAATTTGCTGGTTGAATTTTATTTGGTTTTTTTAATTTAAATATCATAAAAGAATAATTAAGGTTTAAGAAGGATATGAGTGTACTAGTAAGGACACCCGCTACCAATACATATGAAAAACTGGCACAATTTTTCCAAATTAAAGATCCCCATTGGCTAAAAACAGTTTTTTTGTAATGTGAAAAACGAAGGGTCGTTGAAGCTACAAAAAATTTCACAAACATAATAATAATAAAAAATTTTAGCTTTAGTCAAAATAGCAAATTCTTGAGACGGTGCCGGCGGTTGAGTAGTAAGCGTGACCGCCACTCATTCTAGTTGGCCTGGGTTCAATTCCAGCCGAGGTCGTTGAGATTTTTTTGAGGTGAAAAAATCTGTGGTCACGTCTTCCTTCGGAAGGGAAGTAAAGCAAGTGGTCCCCAGTCCATGACTTGATGGATCGATATCTCTAGACCAGATAGTTGAGTCACCTCTCTGGCGTCGGTAAAGAAGAAGTTAAATCCAACTTCTATAACTTACTAACAAATATCCTCCTTCCTTGATACATGTGGAGTGCAGGAGTATATATACGGCCTCTAGCGAAAGCAAGAATCGGACTTACCATTCCTTCCCTTTCCTTCCGCGATCTACGTTCGGACCTGGCCGGCGCCGGTATTGATCAAAAAACACTTTAGGATTATCAGGAGATGCACATTGAAAGATGTTTCGCTACTCCCAAGCATAATTATCTACTTATTCCCTGTGCAATTTCAGCTAGTCCAGATCGACAACGAAGTATCAACCAGGGGTGATCGCACAAGCTCAAGCTTTAGTCAAAATAGCAAATTCTTGATTAATTTGTATTCCGGAGCTGTGATATATATTAAAACTCAATAGATCCTTAATATTCTCTCATCTGAAAATTAAAAAAAATAACGGTTCAAATACACTTCGATACAAGAGAAGTAAAGTAATACAGAAATCCTTTATCTAGGATTGGATACGTGCTAACGGTTTTTCATCCATTCCTGCATTGAGGAATGTGTGGATTTAAAATGAGCGAATTTCAAGGGAGCTAGCTAAAGTAGCGATTGACATCAAGTGCTACAAGATTCGGCCATCTATTAGCGAAATACAAAGTTTATTGGAGGAGAGAACAGAACGTTCAATTTTATTCACCCTAATACTGCATACCAAAAGTGAAAAAATCTAGTTTGTAAAGCACTCATTCAATCTTCATTAGTTTCTAACGAGCTTTTTTCATGTTCGACAATTTTGAAGCGTAAACGATGGAGGTAAATTTATAGGCTAATTACAGTTTAGTTCGGCCCGGCGGACACGCTATAAAATTGAAAAGCGATATCCCCCGCCTACTAATGGCGTTACGGGTGCGGCACTATACGGAAACGGTTGCCTCGAGGCCAACCATGTAGGCCGGGCAAGACGAGAAAAAAACCCCAGGAAAGCGGATACAGTCTATGGATAATCAATCATCTTCCGTTTTTTTCCTTCTCGAGCAGCGCAATCTAATTCAAACCTAATGGTCATTTTTTCATCGGAGGGAGCGACTCGATTTGGCTGATTGGGATACCAAGTTCCAACCCAAGCTGTCAGTGGATAATTCAAAATTTAATTTATGACGTGGCAAAAAGCTTCGTATTTGCCATCTAAAAATTGGAACATTATCTTTGAACCTATAACGGTAGGAAAGGAGAACAAGGTCGAAAGAATAAATTTCCCTTCGGTGGACGCCATAGATGTTTTCTATTGTTGTTGTTGTTGTAACATTGTAGGTACCTTTTTTCTCAGAGGGTTGATTTTTTTACTTGGTAGAATAGTATTAGTAGGCTGCGTTACACGAATTCGACCATTGTTGGTGCTAGTTGTCACCCAAAAAACTTGACGTACCTAGTGGTGGGGTATAATTTGAGGTTAGTTCACGTAGGTTGCTGACGCGTTTTCCGAAGAAAAGAGATTTAGAAAGTTACCCTCTCCGATGGTGGGTCTGGTTATCGGTCGTTGACAATCTCGGCACGAAGCAGTACGAACGGGAAAAATAGGTTCTGGGTTTTCCAGCGTCACCCGAAATTGAAGAACAAAAAAAGCTCGATTGACTTCAGTTCATCACTGATACCGGAGCAAATAGTTTCGTATAGTGGTGCGGTGGAGGTTCAGTGTGAAAGTGAGTAGGCGTTGTGATGTAAAGAAGCAAGAGAACACAAGAAGCGGAGCGTTCATGCAAGTTGACGTCAATGAGAATTGAGGTTCGAGTTAGGGTAGGTTACTTTGATCGAAGGGAAGATGGCGTGAAAATTTTTGGGTTAAAAATTAGATAGCTTAGCGAAACTTTATTTTTACAATAATTGTAAAAGTAGAGTTTCGTTTTTTTGTTTACTAAATTTTTGAAATCTGTAATCAAAAGACAAAGTAAACACAGTCTCCCATTTCCAGTTGTTATTTACAAAAATTACACCAATTTTCAAAGCCGTAATTTCCTGTGTAGTACTAATCACTTATGACTACTTTTCAACCGACATTCCTGCTGGGCATTTTTGGAAGTTGAAGTTTTTTAGGTTTCAACAGTCACCTAAGCATATTGCACAGTGCCAGCCGCAGGCTTTTCGCTCACGCAATGTTATGTAAAATTTTTCACGTGAGATAAACCTTCCCACTTTCAGTAAATTTAAACAAATCCTACTGCATCATAAGTGCTGTGTCAAAAATGCTCCCCCCCTT